>NW_006238959.1:416287-453204 GCF_000226075.1 Solanum tuberosum
GTTGAGCTTGAATTTGCATTTGAAGCAAGTATAGTGAGCTTGAGATTCTTTGATAATGGTGTGTCACAACTTGAGTCTTTAAGTATACAATTGATCATTGCATGAGTAAATTGAGCCTTGTTGTGTATATTCATGATTGTGCCTTATGTAGCACTATTTGAGACATCCTTTTTGAACTGTTGAACTTGAGTTTTACTTGAGGACAAGCAAAAGTTTTAAGTTGGGGGTGTTGATGAGTCCACAATTTGGACTCATTTAGGGCTATATTTTAATAGAATTAGTGTCCTCAAATGCATATTTTGTCTCAATAACTGATGTAAACCCTTAAGTTTCAGGTATTTGGATTGAGAGACAAAACTTAGACGCTATCAAGCAAAAAGGAACAAAGCGGCTGAAAGAACGGAGAAAAGACTTCCTGAGGATCGCCTAAACTATTAGGCGAGTCGCCGAAAGGTCCTAAATCCCGCCAAATGTTCCAGTGTGCTGAGCCCTAAAGGAGAAGGTTAAGTCTTCATTGAAAAGGAGCAGTCGGCGCGTCGCCGAGCAGTTTCGCGAAGTAGCACTCGACGTGCCGACTAGTTACGCGAAGCAGCACTCTATGGCCCAATGCCTCAAAATGCGAGAATACTGAAGGCAAAAGTAGTAAGGCGAAGAACCAGATTAAATGGCAGATCGCCGAGTGTGTTGGCGATCCCGACTAACTGCGCCGAGTGATCCTCCGCAGCCTAAATTGTCAAACACTATAAATACTTGTTTAAATTGTTAGCTTAGTATCAGACTTTAGAGAAAAAATTATTTTGGAGACTAAGAATATTTCAGTTTTAGTTCTTAGAGTTTTTGGAGACATTGTGCTTGAACTTGAAGATTTGAAGATTTTCAATTCCAAGAAATTGGAAGTGGGTCTCGAAGAATCTTCATCCTCGACGTGTTTAAAGAGTTTATTCATCGTACCCACTTGATGGAAACACTTGTTGGTATCGATTTCTATTTATTTTTCATGTCTAGCTAAAACCCCAATTCTTGGGGTGTGATTTTGTGAATATGGGTTAAATCTACTGTTGGGTGTTGCTTATTGTTGGTATATTCGTTGTTTAAATGTGATTTTGTTTAGTAGTTGTGTTTGAACTTAATGAGATTGTAGTTTGCAAATACGATTTCACCTTAGTGTTTTTGGCTTGCTCGAGAGAGAGGTTTTAAAACTAAGACTACTAAATCGATAGCCAGTGGTTATTGGGTCGTCGTGGGTTCAGCTAGAGAGAGTGAATCCTAGGCCCTCTCCCCACACTTTCAGCTCGAGAGAGTGAATGGGCTAAGGCGGAGGTTGTGCTTAAATGTGACAACTCGGTGTTCGAGAGAAACCAAGTTGAGGTAAGTTGCTCGACAGAGAATTTACCCTCACAAAAGTCTAGCCTAGTTACAAATATTCAACGATATACTATCAAAAGCATCTACCCGATAGTGTCTTTTATCCCATATTTCTATCACATCCCAAGAATCCCGTCTCCCTATACCCGCATCTTTGTATTTTCACTGTTTTAGTTGTTAATCACTAAAAACCCCCATTGATAATTGACATTCGTGTCAACCCCTTAATTTAGTATATTTTTATTTGTTAATATATACAGCTATGATTGATTAGAACTTGATTTTACTTTTCTATTAATTCTCGAAACCACTAATTGTGGGAATGATCCCAACCCTTGGTTGGGTTATATCACTACACGCGATCGTTGGCACTTGAATCGAAGTAGTGTCCTGATACGTGAAGTCACCAAGTGCTATGTTCCACTATCAAGAAGAGCTTAATCCACCTGCCCCGCCTGATAATGGGAACTCTGCTACGGAGAACATTCAAAATTTCTTAGAGGGGTAGAAATCATTCTTTAAATATGTCTTGATTGCTCCATATCCTATTTAAGACGGTAAAACCCACCAAAAATAAGATCTCATAATAAATATGCATCTGGACTGTGTTGAAGATGTGGGTGACCATATTCTCCTCTCGGAAGATGAAAAACGAAGAATCTATCAACCTTGGGCCTACTCCAGTATCATTAAATTGTTGGGTAGAAAAATTAACCACCAATACCTTGAGAAGAAGCTGGGTTTTCTAAGGAGAACCTCAGTAGAAATCACCCTTATAGACTTAGGACATGACTACTACATAGTTAAGTTTTATAAAGAGGAAAATATGCAAATAACACTACAACTTGGTCCCTGGTTCATCAATGGATATTTTTTATCAGTCAAAAGGTGGCATCTGAACTTTGTAACATCTGAAGCGAAGGAAAATTTCTCAGCCATTTGGATCAGATTACCGGAGCTACCTACTGAATTCTACGACCATTCAATTCTCGCTAGAGTGGGAAAGAGGCTGGGCAAACTCGTAAAGACTGATGTATGCACATCTACTACACTAATGGGTCGCTAAGCACGCATATGCATCGAAGTACCTCTAGATATCCCGATTAAAAATTCCATTTACATAGGTCATCACAAGCAGCCTATCATCTATGAAGGATCCGATATGTTTTGCAACAAATGCGGAGTTCTAGAACACAATACCTTAAATTGTTCGATCCAACCAACGACAAACAAAGAAATTCAAGCCATGGAAATAGAATAGATTCATACTCAGAAAGGGACTAATTTCCAAACCGAAATTACAAACTTGGATGCTGAAGAGTAGCAATGTCAATTTGTGACTTTCCCAAAAAGAAATAAACAACTCAACAAAAGGGTCGCAAAGAACGTCAAGGACAACGAACCATGTATTAGCGTTAAATTATTTGAAGCCAGCACAGGTAAGTACCTCGAATCCAAGATTTTTAAATGCAAGAAAAACATTATACAGTCAAATACCTTGCTAAAATAGACTATTAGGGACAAGAATACAATAGCTACTGAGACTCGATCTTAGACCCCTAATCCAACACCACCAGGGTCTTCTACCAACGACAATAGTGATGTCATTATTAGTGCAACAAATAAAAAAGAAAATTGTCCTTTTCTAAGGAATAGTACTACATACTTGGTAGAAAAGGCACAAACAGTAACCTATAAGGCTACTTTGGTCCCTAAAATAACCCCTATTTTAAACTTATTTTATAATCCTCTTACAACCACCTCTACTCCCTTAGGAAATAGTTTGTCTAATACACCTCCTCATAACTGAGGCTACGTGGATGCTTCCCTAACCACTCATGATAAAAGCTGTAAGATGGAGACACACATACAAGTTGAAAGAAAATCTAATCCTTCTGTTAAAAATCAAATAATTCAACCCCTCTAAAGAATAAAGGTGTCCTTCCTGATAAGTCTTGTTTTGAAAGAAATAATTTATCAATTAATAGTACAACCTCCAAAGCTATTAACTTTTCCATTAATAAAGTAATTATCCCAATCAACTCTATAACGATAAACTTACCTATTAAACCACTTGTTAGAACGAGAAAGATTTTGATAATTGACAAATAGAGGAACATATAAAAGGAACGGGTTGCGCTTACATATTCCTTTCAGACCGAATCCAATTGGGATAAGAAGAACGTTAACCATGCGAATTAGAAGTATTAAAGCGGTGGAAGAGTTGCTTTTTCGACAAGAAATCAGTGCAAAAAGGTTTCCTTTCATAAAAAGAATTCCTTCAAGGAAGAGGAAGCGTGCATAAAATTAGTTTACAAGAATTTCCAAATTCTACACGGAGAAGGAAACAGTGTTGAAGTAGGAAAAAGATTCTTGGTCTACTTAGTCTATAAATAGAGCAAGAATCTTCTAATGAAACTTGTGCACTTAAATAGAGAGTTACAAGCAGAAAATAATCAAATAGATGGAGTTCATATTTTAGTGATTTCTGATTACAAATTGCAGCCAACGCAAGGAAATAAGATTGAAGAACCTGATCCATATTCATAGGCTTTTGCTTTATAGTTCTTAAGTCAAGTTTGCTTGTATTGAGTTTTTATCGAGTTGTATCTTTAATTCTTTCTAGAACCAGTGAAGTATAAACTGGAGTAGGAATAGAGTCTTCAAGTTGGGGTGACTTAAAGATTTGGAAACATAAACCTTCGGGGGTTTGTGTTGGAGTTTAGGAATTATAATTAGTTCCTAGGATATCAAGAGTTGTAATCCAAATTCATAACTTGAAGTAGGGTCGACGGTCTAGTTGGTTGTTGGTATCTAGGAATTAGAGTTTATAATTCCTTAGGTTACATAGGTTTGTAATCTTTTGTTGAGGATCAGAATTTAATGAAGTGGAGTTAAATCCTACAGAGGTGTAGGTCGTGTTTTTTTACCTTTTATGAGCCGGGGTTTTCTGCGATAAAATATTGTGTCATTACTTTATTTGCTTTACATAATGTAACTGTTGTAATCTGCAAAGGAGCAGATAGAATATACTTGTTCCTTAGGCAAATCTGGGGGTCAGTATTCCAACAATTGGTATTAGAGCAAGTTATCTTTGTAGAGTCTAATAACTCAAGATAAGATCACTATGAATTTTGCACCTCTTCTTGGACACGGTGAAGGTTAACACATCAACATACCACCACTATTCAATGGACATTACTACGCATGGTGGAAGGCGAGAATGGAGGATTTTCTACAAGCACAGGACTATGAATTATGGATGAGATTTACTGATGGTCCTCTTATTCCTATGACGAATGATGATGAATGGAAAGTCATTCCAAAGCGCAAGGCACAATATGGAGAAAATGATTATATAATGCTTGCAAAGAATGCTAAAGCTAAGTACATCCTTGTATGTGGAATTGGACCGGACGAGTTTAATCACATCTCTGGTTTACTACAACGAAACAAATTTGGGACACACTGGTTAATGCACATGAAGGAACTCCCCAAGTAAGAAAATTTAGAATTGCTAGACTATGCACGGAATATAAAGCATTTAAGATGGAGAGTGGTGAATCACTTCAAGATATGATTACTAGATTCACTACTATTGTGAATGAACTGGTGTCTTTGGGAAAGATATACACTGTTGAGGAACTTGTTGATAAAGTGCTAAGGACTCTACCTAAGTCATGGGAGATCAAGGTCATTGCAATTAGAGAAGCAAAGGGTTTGACAACCATGAGTTTAGATGAACTTGTAGGGAATCTAAAGACTTACGAGATAAATGTTGATGAAACAAAAATGACTGGAAGAAACAAAGGTATGATTTTCTCTTTCAAAGCAACTGAGAGTGATGAATTTGATCTGGATGATGAGGACATAGCCATGATAAACAAAAACCTCAAAAAACTCTTCAAGAAAGGTGGAAACTATGAGACAAAATTGCCCTCAAGCAAAGAAAAAGAATCTGAAAACGCTATGTATGCTGCTTGGGGAACTAGTTCAGACAAATCAAATGAAGATGATGCGGAAGATATGGCTTTGATTGCCATGGAGGACTCTGAATCAAACGCTGAAAAAAGGGAGGTAAATCTTCTTGACCTTAAAGATAAACCAAAATGTTTTTCAAAGAAAAAATTATCTTCCTTTATTTTAACTCTCATAGATAATGTTCAAGAGTTGGATGAAAACAAAGATCAGTTATTGGCTGCCTTGACCAGTTTAAAATTTGAATATACTGATCTTGAAAAAACTAACTTTGATCTTAAGAAAGAAAATCAATCCCTTAAGGAACAGGTAAAACAACTGACTCCTGCACCTTGGCTCTCAAATCTGAAATTTTGAAACAAAGTGTTACTATTGGCTGCCTTGACCAGTTTAAAATTTGAATATACTGATCTTGAAAAAACTAACTTTGATCTTAAGAAAGAAAATCAATCCCTTAAGGAACAGGTAAAACAACTGACTCCTGCACCTTGGCTCTCAAATCTGAAATTTTGAAACAAAGTGTTACTGAGAATGGGAAGGTCAAAATTAGTGGCGACCAAATCAAATGAGACCAAGATCTAAAGAGGTTAAAATATGAACTATTTTCTGAAAGGGAAAAATCTAGAAGAATAAAGCTTAACCTGGCTGGAACTAAGTATGAGCTGAGAGGGCAAACAAATGGACTCAGTCCTCAATGATTGTGATTCAGCTCAGTAATTGAACACATAACACTAAAGCTGGAATAAGTTTTGTTAAAGAAGTCCCTAAGAAAACCTCTTATTTGTGCACACATTGTAGTAGTATTGGTCACTCAAGGGGTACCTGCCAATAGTTATAACTCACATGAATAAAAACCTCAAAGTTGCCTCAAATAGAAAAATCAACCTTGTTAAAAGAAAGGAATCATGTCAAAGGAACAGGTTGGGGCAAAAAAAAAATCTAAAAATGTTTTACTAATATGGATCAATAGAGATCTCATTCATCCTTTTTATCAATACAAAGGACCCAAGCTAGTCTGGGTTTCTAAATCTAACCTTTGAATTTGCAGGAAAAGTGAGAGAAAGCAAGCAACATTCATATATGAATACCTGTTCCTCGAGACACATGATTGAAACTAGAAGAAATTCCTCTTACCTGCAGAAGAAAAGGATGGAATAGTAGTTTTTGTGGTGAATTTTTTTTTTGGTCAAATCAAAGAAGTTGGAAAAGTAGGCAAGACTAAAGAAACACTTGTAAAGGAACATGTTGGAACTTGGGGATGATTAAAATCACATGAGTATACCTCAGTAGCTAATGAACATTGCACATACTGCCTTCTAATCATGAATTTTATGCTCAGTCTTGTACATTTATTTATATGTCTCTATACCACTCTTAAAGCCATGCTACTCATGCACTATAACATTGGATTTGCATCGGTCACAGTAGAGAGGCTTAGTAAAATTGGAGCAAAATTCAGCATTATCTAGAGATCTAACGTATGTGCACTACAATTATTCATAATTAAATATAAATGCACATGTTCTTGTTCCTTTCACTTGTACCAAAAGATATATTCATGCCCTCAATACTATTAAACAAATATCTTATTAAAAACCCTATTTAAAGCCTTATCCCAGTGTGATGGTCTATGATTGAGATGACTTCGGTGGATGACACCTCTACTTTGGTGCCTTATAAAATAGAGGGTGTGGTGTAAAAGGTAGGTAGTGCTGGTTCTCAGGGGGAATTTGTATTGGGTGTGTCTAAAATTACTGAGGAAGTTTTTAAGGATGTACCTTGTCAGGGGGCAAAGTTCAGTTGTTCAGCTTAACTTGGGTGCATCTAGTGAGGGGGAATCAATGGGGGGGCCCTCTGTCGAACCTAGTTCTTCTATTGGGATCCATATAAACTGTGATTTAGGGTTGATGTAAAAAAATATTATAATTGGTGTTGCACCTGATAGTACCACATCTAGGGAACAGATTGGGAGAACATGTTCCTCTACAAATGATGCCGAAGAAAATTTGTTCCTCTTACTGACTCTATTGAAATTAAATATGACTCTATTAGAGTTTTGAACTTTGGGAAGCGGGCAGTGCTCTAAGGCAAGGTGATTACTGATTTTGGGGGTTAGAGATGAGTGAACTATTGTTTCTCCGAAGGGCACATGATTGATTGAACTAACTCCTTAAAGGTGATACAAAATGAAAAAAAATAAGCTGAAATTGAAATCATATGTGTCACTCACCAGAATGCCATGGACCAACTGTATATGAACTATGATCTTGACATGTAGGCCTGCTAAAGAAAAATGAAACACAAAGCTCAAGGCTTCATAGACCAAGGCTACCTTTGAAATTGAGAAGACTACTAATTTTGTTAATCCAAAAAGATGTTTTTTGTGCTGCTGAAAAAGGACTTTCACTTACCCTCTCATGCCCGATCTTTTTCTATTGCTTAGCCACTTTAGCCTTTGACCTTCCAATTTTTCCCTCATCACAAGTGCTTGATTCTATATTTAATTTTGATTATATTTGTGGTGTACATGCTTTTTGATTAATGCTAATGTTGGGTTTGAGTTTCTGGTTCATGTCTATCTCCTATGTTTGTGCAAATGCTTCGCTATAACTAACTGAGTTCTTGATTTTTAAGGGTTTGGGTAGGTGATAGCCCCAGTGGCCATGAGTATCGAATTTTCTTCTCTTAGTGTGGTGTATGCCTTCACAATGTTTTATGATGTCAAAAGGGGGAAGTGCATGCTTGTGTAATCTTTATAACCCAATGGTCTAACTTGATCCTCTAATGTGTTTGCTTTGTGTGTTGTGCATTAAGAAACTGACATAACACAGATTGATCTATTCACACAAGAAGCAATGGTTTGTCATCATCAAAAAGGAGGAATTTGATAGATCGAGAAAGATTTTGATAATTGACAAATAGAGGAACAAATTAAAGGAACGGGTTTCGCTGACATGTTCCTTTCAGACCGAATCCAACTAGGATAAAGAGAACGTCAACCACGCGAATTAGAAGTTATAAAGCGGTGGAAGAGTTGCTTTTTCGACAAGAAATCAGTGTAAAAAGGTTTCCCTTCATAAAAAGAATTCCTTCAAGGAAGAGGAAGCGTGCATAAAATTAATCTACAAGAATTTCCAAATTCTACACGGATAAGGAAACAGAGTTGAAGTAGGAAAATGATTCTTGGTCTACTTAGTCCATAAATAGAGAAAGAATCTTCCAATGAAACTTGCGCACTTAAACAAAGAGTTACAAGCAAAATACAATCAAATAGAGGGAATTCATACTTGAGTGATTTCTGATTACAAAGTGCAGCCAATGCAAGGAAATAAGATTGCATAACCTGATCTATATTCATAGGCTTATGCTTTATAGTTCTTAAGTCAAGTTTGCTTGTATTGAGTTTTTATCGAGTTGTATCTTTAATTCTTTCTAGAACCAGTGAAGTATAAACTGGAGTAGGAATAAAGTCTTCAAGTTGGGGTGACTTAAAAACTTGGGAACATAAACCTTGGGGGGTTTGTGTTGGAGTTTAGGAATTAGAGTTAGTTCCTAGGATTGCAAGAGTTGCAATCTGAATTCATAACTTGATGTGGGGTCGATGGTCTAGTTAGTTGTTGGCATCTAGGAATTAGAGTTTATAATTCCTTAGGTTACATAGGTTTGTAATCTTTTGTTGAGGCTCAGAGTTTAATGAAGTGCAGTTAAATCCTACAGAGGTGTAGGTCATGGGTTTTTACACTTTATGAGCTGGGGTTTTCCGCAATAAAATATTGTGTCATTACTTTATTTGCTTTACATAACATAACTGCTGTAATATGCAAAGGAACAAATAGAATATACATCTTCCTTAGGCAAATCTGGGGGTCAGTATTCCAACACCACTTAATGTCAAGGATTTCATATTTATCCCTACAGAGACGATTCTCACACCTGACCTTCGTGGCTCAAGTGGTGTCGGAAGTGATGCGACTTACCATGAGCATGAAAAACAATCATGTATTGTTGTCGATTGTACCCCAACCACTACTAAATCTACCTCCACAACTCTCATTCCGACACTATCCAACGTGGGAGATGCTGATGTTCAACTCATTAACTCGAGTAAAGCTTCCGGAACAAAGTATTTTACCTCTTTTCTTCTCCCCTCAAATAGTTTAGGATGTCCCAGTCTCGCATGAGACTGTCCCAATCTACAACATTGTGGTCAACTTGAGTATCGAGAAGAGTCCACTAAAGACTCCAAACAATCAAGCCACTTGGATACTCCATCGAGCTCGCTCCCTTCCCCTCCTTAAATGGAACCAAGCTTAGTCGAAAATGTGAATGTTCAGGAGGTAGAAGAAGCAATAGAACTCATGAGGGAAACAAGAACGGAGATAGGAATCTTAAAAGAAGTAAAAATAATGCCATTCGAGGAGAGATTCAGAAAAAAATCATACTATTTCCCCATCGAATCCCTCAAAAAGCTCAATCGATATAAGAATTCCCTCAAACCCGTAAATAAGAAACTACATAATTGTGATGAACCCCATATTGAGGAGGGGCAATCGTATGGAAGCAACACAACCCATGATTAATAGATCAATTAACATAATAATATGGAACTGTAGGGGATACCATTCTCGCACCCGAGCCTACAGTTGGTAGGTCAAATCCCTCTGTCCAAGTGATTGAGTTGAAGCTTTGGGCATAGAGCGGAGCGAGCCCGGGGAGAGGAGTAGAGTCCATCAACATTGATCCCCAAAATGGAGTTTCTATTCAAATCCCAATGGATCAGATTTTATAATGAACTTTAGAGTGCTCTTAGATTGGCACAAACCTCCATTAGTGGTTCTTGTATAAACAAAAATGCATGATCATCAAAGCCTACTAGACAGTTATATGTTTAATAGGATGATAGAAGTTCACGCAATTGGGAAATATGGTGGACTTGCAATCCTTTGGGATGAGGAGGTACTAGACTTGGATGAAATAGCGACCACAGACCAAGAGATTCATGCCATAATTAAAGTATGTGCTACTAATATTAATTGGATTTTTTGTTGCTTTTATGCTAGTAAATATAAAATTCTAGAAAAATCCTTTGGCAAAATCTGAAGTCCATTAAAATAATTTTGAGTGAAAAGGGTTAGTGGGAGGGGGGGGGGGGGGGGGGGGGGGGGGAGGGTTTAACGAACTCATGAGTATGACCGAAAAAAAGGTGATAAACCTCTAAATAACTCTAGAGTTAACGACTTTTGGGATACCCTGAATCACTGTGAGCTAATTAATATATTAGTAGTAATTATAAAATAGTACATTTAAAAGTTGTTATACTATTAGAGGCAACGTCTCTTATAAAGTGAGCAAATTAATGAATTTTCTCTTTAGACGTAATGTCTATAAAATTTGATATACATGTTATATTTATCAAACAAGCAACAACATAGTTAGTAATGTATATGTAGCAAGTGGGATATAATATCATGACATATTTGTACCTCAGAAATCAAAATTAATAGAAATAGAAATAAGCTTGTCAAATGGGTCGGATGACCCAGGTTTTGGTCCAATAAAACTGACACACTGAGGAATCGACACTGGTAAGACAGGACTGATGATTTTAGGCGTATTTATACGTCTAAAAACCTAATAATACCTTCATTTAGGCCAAGTTTGGACCCATTTTATGCGTAGTAGAGTCATTTAGAGTCATTGGATTTTATATGTACTAACCAACATGATTAGTTGTGTAGGTGAGATTAAATGGAGAAACGAGCATTGGAATGGACATTGGGGAACACAAAATAGCTGAGCCAAAAAGAAGCAAGGAAGAAAAAGGAAGAAATAAAGTCTAAGGCATCTCTGTATCCTCTCCGCGTCGTGGAGAGGAAGTTTATTTTGGTTCGTGAAATAATTCCTAGGCAAAGCACTCCGTGTCCTCTCTGCGTCGCGGAGAGGGATTTTTAGTTTTTGATCGTGAAAATGGATTTTGAGGCAGAACCATCCGTGTAGCAGCCGCGTCGCGAAGAAGCATGATTTGTCACGAAGTTAATTTCAGCCAAGCCTCCGCGTCACGCCATCAGTTGCCAGATTTGGCCGTTTTGAATTTAGTACAAATAGACTAATATTTTATTTTATTAATTATTCCTTTTCTGGGTTTTGAAGAACGACGATTTGGAGAGCTATTTCATCATTTTTAGGGTTCTTTCCTAAACTCCTTTACTTTCAATCTCTTTATGCTTATTAAACATTACTTGATTGAATCTATTGTTATGAGTAGCTACATATCCTAGTTCTAGGGCTGTGGCTACATGATGATTTTAATCTATTAAATTTTCATTGGGTTAATATCAATTATCATGTGAATCTTTCTTATGTTCTTGTTTTTCATATTTCGTGCCTGATCACCATTGAAATAAACACATTGTCCGAATTGAACTCGGGAGAAGAATAAGAGGATAGAACGTGGGGCAATAAGAAGCATGATATTCTCTTAATAATTAGGGTTACTTTGTATCTAGGATAGGGATATACCTAGAAACCATGCTTGGTCACTATACAAGAAGAAATTGTGATGCTCGATACTTGGTCCAGCCTATCCCTGCTCAACGATGTAGTTAGGTTGTCATTTATCGTAGGCGATTAGAGGTCGGGAGATCATAATCATACATTTAACCCTGTGATCATTGATTCGATAGTTGATTAACACCCATTTAAACAATATAATTGCATGAATCTTGATAAGAGCTACAACCCTGGGCTTTTCCCAATCCTTGTTTGAAACCTTTGAAATTGAATTGCGCTTGTTTAATTCTGTTTAATTGTTAGATTATAAAATAAACCATACTTGAAATCTTGATAACACTTGTGCTAAGCTGAAAGTTTTGGAGAAATTAATTGATTCTAGTCGTAAGTCCCTGTGGGTACAAAACCCGGCTCTTTATAAGAGCCACTTTAATACTTGAACAACCACATACACTTGCGTGTGCGATTTGGGAGCAACAAGTTTTTGGCGCTGCTGCCGGGGACTTTAGAATTAGGAATTATTTGATTTTTCTGATTTCTGAAGCTAAAAAACAAGTGTTGACAACTTGATCTTAGCAATACATTGTTGCAGGTTTTACTGAAATTCCAAACTGGACGATGATCAAGGATTGGTAGAGCCTCTAGCTAAACCGAAAAGATTCGTTCACTATCGGAGAAGGCGAAGACGACTCACTTACCCAGTCCCTTTTGTTACTAGTGAACCAATATCTCCAGTAGCAAGAGTTGATCAATAGGAACCTATAGTAATGGCTGAGATAAAGGTAAGAGACCTGGCAATTCCACATACCACCAATGTGACTTCATGCATTCAAAAACCTGCAGCTGGTGGAAGGTTTGAACTGAAGCAGAGTATGGTGCAACTATTGCACACTAATGGGCAGTTCATTGGTATGTCACACGAGGATCCAACAATTCACATTCAAAACTTCCTCGAGATCAGTGATACTTACACTCCAATTGGAGTAAATGAGGATTATTTGAGGCTCACCTTATTCCCCTTTTCTCTGTTTGGGGAAGCAAAAAGATGGTTAAACTCTGAGCCCGCTAACTCTATCACCTCCTGGGATGATCTTGCTCAGAAGTTCCTTATCAGATTTTCCCCATCTGGTAAAACAACTAAGTTAAGGAGCGACATCCTAAGTTTTAGACAAAAAGGATGAGAGAACCTTTACCAAGCTTGGGACAGGTTTAAATTGATGTTGATGAGCTGTCCACGTCATCAATTTAACGAGGTGTTAGTCCATACCTTCATTGATGGATTGAAGCCTAACACCAAAATTTTACTTGATTCAGTTGCAGGTGGTCAAGCGTTAGAGAAGACTTATGCTGAACTATTCACCTTGCTGAACATGATCTCACAGGGTAACCTCGAATGGAATGGAGGAGGGGTGAAACTTGTGATACAAAAAACTGCAGGAATGCTAGAAGTAGATGTAGTGACTGCCTTAACTGCACAGATTGTTGCGATACAAAACATGATGAACAACCACTTCAGCAATCTATCATTGGGACAATAACACACTCATGTGAATATAGTCCAACAACCACCAACTTGGTGTGAAATCTGCGGAGGTGGTGATTATAGTGCAGAGGTATTTCTGTAAATTTTATAGGGAATGCACAACGAGGAGGAGGCCAGCATAATTATGGAAATTCTTACAATCCTAGTTGGCGTAACCATCCAAATTTCTCATGGGGAGGTAATTAGAATCAGGCCCAAGGCCAAAATCAATATAAACCCTAGGGAAATGCACAGGGATATCAACAACAGGTCCAAAGGGAGCAGCCCAAAAAGTAGCCAAACATTCAACCAGGTAACATGAGAGTGGAGGAAATGCTTAAAAAGATTATGGCTGATCAAGCTCAGTTAGTTGCTGATTTGAGAAACAACCAATTAGCAACTCAAAACTTGGAGAAGCAGTTTGTGCAGTTTGCAAGTGCTCAAAATTCACGACCTAAAGGAGGATTGCCGGGAAATACTAATCCAAATCCTAGGTAAGTAAATGCGGTAGGTACACGCAGTGGTTTGCAGTTGGAGGAGTTGGCTCTAAAGAAAAGAAACACTGATGCTGCGAGTAAATAGAGTGAACCCAAGGAGAGTGAGGTTGTTGCACAAGAAGAAAGAGTGCAACCAATAGTGAAACCACCTCCTCCATTCCCTCAAAAGTTCAAGAAACAAAAGAAGGATGAATGTTTTGGTAAGTTTCTCTCTCTTTTGAAACAAGTTCACATTAACTTTCCATTGGTAGATGTTTTGCAGGGTATACCCAGGTATGCTAAATATGTGAAGGAGATTGTGGCAAACAAAAGGAGGCTGACTGAATATGAGACTGTTGCACTTACTGAAGAGTGTAGCTCCCGAATCCAAATAAGTTGCCCACCAAACTAAAAGATCCGGGTAGGTTTACGGTTTAGATCACCATAGGGCAGAGCATTCATGCGCGAGGACTGTGTGATCGAGGAGCTAGTATAAACTTGATGCCAACTTCGTTGTATAAAAAACTGGGGTTGGGTAGTCCTAAACCTACTACCATCATCTTACAATTGGCTGATAGACCTGTTGCTAGGCCTAAGGGTGTTGTAGAGGATGTCTTAGTGCAAGTGGGATTGTTGATATTCCCAGTAGACTTTGTTGTGTTGAATTTTAAGTCAGATCCTGAGGTCCCATTCATCTTGGGAAGACTTTTCTTGGCTACTAGGCGTGCTCTTATAGATGTAGCAGTTGGACAACTTGCTATGCGAGCATATGATAAAGTGGAGGTCACTACTAGAAAAATGTTTAACGACAATTATTTTGTGACAATAAGATAATTGCCGTTATTGTATTCACACAAGGCTAAATATTAATGACTAATGTATAATGGCCAGCAATGCTTCTATTTTTAGTGACAATTGAAAAGAAAAGCTGGAAAACCATTATTTTTTTCTCAAAATAAAATGTCCCGCTTCTTCTGATCCTTTTCCCCTTCTAACAAGGTAAACTCTTCCCTATTGCTAATAAAACCCTCTTCCATCCACATAAAAAAACCTAGTAACCTATAAGTACATTGATGACCTATTCCATCTGAGTGACAACGTCCAGCGACCAACGACTTCCAGCGACCAATAATGAACCGAATTGCAGTATCAAGTATGTAGATCGATATTCTCCAAATTCTAGGTGTTAATGTTCTCTACTCTGTTTCTGTATCTATAGGTCTGTAGATTATCATGTTTTGTGTGTCGTTTCTCTATTTCTATCTCTATAGTAACCTAGCTACATCGTTGTTCATTAATCTGGGTTTTCTAAGTTGTGTTAGTTATCTCTGATTTTAATTTATTTGATGCAATATTTTGATCGATTATACCAGAATTAGTACATGAAAACTACTGTTGCAACTATCATTTTCATTAATCTATGTTTGTTAAGTCGTGTTTGTGATCTCTTATTTCTATATATTTTATTGTAATTTTTTTTTTATGTCAAGGGAAATCCGCAGCCGCTACTCCTTTGGGTGTGCACAGGGTAAAACTCCCGCTCCTGTGCAATAGCTCGCAAACCACATAGGAGAGGTAACCCGCACTAGGCATGCCCGGTGCGACGAGCTCGACCCAGAAGGCAAACCCCTTGCTTTCGCCAGCAAGGGGTTTCGAACTTGAGACCTCCAACATGGAAGTCCCAAGCCCAAACCACTGGGCCACCCCGAAGGGTATATTTTATTGTCGAGAATTAATACAAGAAAGCTAATACCGCAACTCGTGCTACTCCATTACTGTCAAAGTGACACATAGTCAAGGCATTGTTGATAGTAGAAACAAATAAGTGTTGAATTTAGCTCTTATGAATGAAGATGGAAAAAAACATAATAAAAAATCTCATACACTTGTTTCTGTTCCAGTATGTAAAAAATAAATTATATAAACTGCCGAGCAAGAAGCTAGCTAGCTACACCCACTCATTCCAACTTGTTAGAAGTATCGGTATTCGGAGTTAGCTGCCTTTGTTTGATGATGAGCCTTTCTGCTTTCAGTATTGTTGGCTTCAACAGTAGTGGCATCTGTTAGTTGCTAGGAAAAGATCGTAGGTCGAATGAAAGGAAAGAGGCGTAAGACAACTGTAGATAAAAAACCAGAAAAGACTTTTAGTTCAAATATTATATTTTACTTCTTTTTGAGTAAAGAGTCAAACTCAAATATACCGATACACAATAGGGTGCTTTTATTAAGAAGGATGTTTCTTAAAGATAAGAGGATGCTTTGATAAAAAGGAGTTAAATCTAACTTACTGTATAGGGTTGTCGCCAAAACACGTGGGATTTTCTATGGATACTTGTGCAGTTCAAATCATAATATATGAAATGTACTTTCCTGTAATATGAATGAGTTACAACCTCACGCCTCAAGCTCTTGCTTACCAACCAAAAAAGATTGTGAATTCTGTAAAAATAAAACACAAACTATGAACTTCTCAATATATTAGTTCTGAAAACACAACATAGTGAATTTTCCACCGAATAAAGGCTGCTCTACCTTTTTATGAATGATGTTACTATTTGGAAAGAATTCATGTCAATGCATATAAATGCATACACATAGATATTCACATTATAGGTGAAGGTTAAAGGAATAAGGGAGGCTGAACTAGCAGCAGCGCCATCACTATTTGAACTCTCAACAAAGACTTACTATTAAGATATGCAATTACAGGTGACATCATAATCATTATTACTCTTAAACCAAAATCCGCCATTGAGAAAAAAAACATACAATCAACAAACACCTGCATCCACAGTATCCAATCTGACTTTGAGAATTAGAACTTAATTTGTAATAAACAAAAGTATTGCCCCAAGGCTTTGGTCTAGTGATAAGAGTGCAATGCGTGATGTGTTGGTTAGGCACAATCACACGAGTCTAGTGATTAGGTGGGGAAGGGTAGAGAGGAGGGATCAATATCAGATGAATTTGAAATCATGCACCACTAGCCCTTATGATTTCTTGGTTTACAAAAAAAAACATACACAAAAGTATTTGATCTTGTCACATTCAATCACTACCTAAAAGACCCTACCAATGTAAACCATGGCTATTTTTCATTCAAGTAAGGGGAGTAAATATGTAATCCAGGGGAAGGTTCTAATTATTTTCTCTATGCCTCCATTTTTCATACCAAGAAGTTAATAATCTAGAGTTCAATGACTAGTATATCTTTTTTTTAAAATCAACCACCCAACTCTATTGAGAGTGTATGTCTTTATCATAATAGAAAAAATGTACAAGACAGAGGATAGGAGCATCCCTACACCTGCCTAGTATGGAACAAGCTCCATACTATCTTATTCTTTCGATTGAACTCTCGCAATTCCATGGAATGTGTACTTCTGTTGATTATCCATGCTACTAGAATTTTTGAATCGAATTCTACTTTTTAATGAGTAATTCAATTTGTAACACACCATTTAAAACCGAGTTCTAGTATATATGATTCTGCCATGTTGTTAGTTTTCATACCAAAGTATTTCCCATAAACAACTTTGAAAAAACCATTGTTATTTTTTAGTGATTTAATAATATTTCTTAAAACCTAATATTTTTTACCCTGTGCGCACCCAAAGGGTAGCGGCTGCGGGTTTCCCTTGTCATCAAAAAAAAAAAAACCATTGTTATCCCTGATGACTCCTCCTCTTCTTGGGCCCTTGCTGCCCTTGGCAAATCTATCGGAATATAACTTTAGTGCACCAGCTCTAGGGCCATACCATTTAACATGACTGTAGATAATATGGTCTTTAGCCTCGTCCATGATAGTACAAACCAATTCCCAATGCACAAATGGGTCGATGTGTTTGAACCTTTTAGCAACTTATCGCAGGTTCTAAGTTGAAAATATTGTCCATCGTCTTTCACTAAATTACTTGGTAGTATCGCACAAGTCAATCTGAAATTCTTAATTGTTGTGGTTCAACATATAGTGCTAGTTTCTCGCGATACCTCTCTTAAATAGTCTGTCTTTCACCCAATGACGTGGAGTTTCCTCTGTTTGCTTCTTAACAAAAGCAAGTTTCGTGGACCTATAACGAACATGTCTTCCTCTTTGTAGAGCTAATCCTCTTCTGGATATATAGATACTCCTGATGGTAGCCAAAGCTGCTGCAGTTTTCTAGCTAAATCTAAATCTGCTTCTGCTTCTAGATTTTGGTGCTCATTGTCACAAGTGATTGTGAACTATAGAGATAAAACTGGATAAACTCCAACTCAATAACGAAACCTAAGATATTCATTAACTTGACTAGCTTAAGTTTGCTAAGTGAAAATGTTATTGGTCCCTGGAGTTTTAGATAATCTGAGACTCAGTCTTAGTTTATCTTGAATGTTGAGCAGAAACACTAGTAATTTATTATTTTTCCAGAAAAATTACCAATAATTAGATGTAGTGCTTTCAACTTAACTCAATTTGAAGTTGTTTTAAATTCCAAGCACTTTTAATGAACGTCAAAGTTTATGAAGTTCATAACTTCATACATTTTGCAACATTGTAAACCGGTGTTATAGATAAGTCACTAATCCCTCTTCAATTGGTGTTAATGGTGCTTCATAGATTGTACAGAGGCTAAAGATTATGCTATATAGTGGACCCATATATTATCCTTGATGTAATCTTTTACTGAACTTCAAATCTATACTTTTGCTTTTCCCACACTGGTTAGTCTTATTTGTGTTGCCGCAATGGTAAATCGCTATTGCTATGAACTTATTTGAAGTTATATGCTTGTGAATTTTGATACCGAAGTAGTTTCTACCAGTCTAGCTAATCTGGTTTGAGAAGATGGGTTTTCTTCGTCTGCTCTTATTTTGTGGTGAACAGAGTATAGAAGCTTTGTTATGCTTTTTGAATAGTCTAAAAATTTGATTGCACTCATCCTTTACAATCTTTAGAACAATGAATCAGTATCTGCTATTATGCTCACCTTTGTACCCTTTCTGGACAACTTATGCATATTGACACTTTACCAGCACTAACCAAATCAAGAGGTCATGTGGTTTTAAATATGATAGGTACTTTCCGTCTTTGAATAGCGTTACACTCACATATGATAGAGTTAGTGGAAAACATCTCATATGCTATGAATGATAGCTTTGATCTACACTCTTGAGTCTTGGTTGTGCTAAAGCAACAACAAAAATATGCTTTAAAAATACATGGTCGGAAAAGTTACTTTTTTACTATGAAGTTGTCATATAAATCTACTGATCTATAAAAGTGTGAACACAGAGAGGATTCAAAGATATTACAGTAATCAGCCTTAGTGCATAGTCTTCTAAAGTGCCATTATATTTTCAATCATAATTAGCCTACAGGGTTGTCATTGAAAAACTCACACTACATATTGTCTTTTTTTATGACAATCTTAAGAAAGCAATCTGCTCAACATGTTTGAAGCACCATAAGCATTTATGGTATTATCTATTCCAAGCAGGTAATAATATCTTGTTTTACTACTGCTGCACCTTTATGGTAAATTACAAATTAACAATTATACCTACTGAATCTTTTTTGCATTTTGCTAGGTGTGTGGTTGTATAATAAACTTATTTTTTTATAGAGTAAAAAGGAAATATAATTTTTTTTATTTGAATGTGAAACAATACAACTCTAATATTGACTATTTAATGCGTGAGTTATAGCACCTCTACTTTCATCAATTATTTATGGCTCAGTTACATCGGCTAAAGCTTGGCAGAGAGTTGTAACGATTGCTGGTTCCATTACTACTGTTCCACACCTCTATTTTCTACAAATATGTCCAGCATTTGAACTTGCAATTCCTTTTGACATGTTGCTGGAAAAATTGTGAGTTCTTTTTTTTTGAAAGATGGATGAACATATTTGGGAGTTAAAAGGGACCCTTTGTGAGTTGTAATTTTTTTTTTATTGAGATGGTAACATATTTTTGTTGATTGACTGCTTATTGTGCTAGTTGAGGTCTCTTATTAATTGGCAATCCAATCCTTTTCCTCATCAAAAAAGTCTACTATCAGTTGATAAAGAAATATGGATTATTAGCATGCTCATTTTCTCCACTAATTCATGAATCTTTTATATTCAATTACTAGTGGATAATAAGATCATTTTATTGTTGTAGCCAATGAAAGCACGAAGATATTGATTCAGGAGTTTTGTGAATTGGTTGAACCTTTTAGTGCTTATCCCAGGTTCTAACATGAAAATCTTGTGCCTCATCTTTCATGAATTTACTTGGTAGTGTCGCACCACTCAATCTAAAATTCTAAATTGTTGTGGTTCAATATATAGTGCTAGTTCCTGGCGTTACCTCTCTTAAGTTGTTTGTCTTTCATCCTATGTCATGTGGAGTTACCTATATTTGCTATGTAATGAAACAATGTTTTGCGGATCTATAATAAACATAACTTCCTATTTTTTTTAGCAAATCCTCATCTAGATACATAGAAATTTCTGATGGTAGACGAAGCTACATCAACTTGAACTAAATCTCTAATAAGACAACTGCAGTAAACTTAATTCTATACTTTTGCTTTTCCCAATTTGGTTAGTCTTATATTTGTGTGGATGCTATGGTAAATCGCTATTGCTATGATTATACTTGAAGTTGTATGCTTGAGAATTATGATACTTAAGTAGTTTTTACTAGAAATCAAGAGAAATTGGCTCTTCTTTTTTATTTAGATACTTCTTGATTGTTATTTTTTCAGACGAGTCACACTTCTTGCAATGTTTTGATACTTTACATCTCATCTTTTGATGCATTTGTTTTTTATTCCAGGTCATATAATCTAAAGTCCTCAAATTTCAAATGTGGGAGATTTCAATATGAAGAAGAGGTGCAAAACTTATTTGAAAACATTATTCAATAGGATAGATATATACAAACAATATAAGTTTAATTTTATACATTGTGACATTCATATTTTGGATTAGTACTTCCTTTTATTTGTCTAGATTTTATGATATATATTCTATTTTATGAATTAATAATAGTATATGTTTTTAGCATTTGTCAAACTTTGTTGTTACTATCTGGTGCTCTTTTGCCAACAAGTTTGTTGAATTTGTATATATACATTTTCTCGACCAATGTAGTAATTATTATTAATGTTGACTATAAAATTGTCGTTAAAGGTTATAATATTTAGCATCAATCTAATAAATTTATTGATCATAAAAATGGCCACTAAAAAGGCAAACTAATTTTTTTTTAGAAGGGATAATGTAGCCATTACTTGCCATAGTAAATTGTCGTTAAAACTACTACCTTTTAGTGGCTATTTATTCGGATTTATCTACTAAAACAATGGATGCTAAAAACAATAGTTAACCGATATTAACAACCTATAGCAGTTAACATAATTGCCACAAACAATTGCCGTTAAAACAAATACTTTTAGTGACTATTTATTTTGATTTATCGACTAAAAGTATTTGTTTTAACGGCAATTGTTTGTGGCAGGAATATTACTGCTTCCTAGATGGCTACTCAGGGTACAATCAGATTGTTATTGCACCAGAGGACCAGGAGAAGACTACCTTCACTTGTCCGTATGACACTTATCCGTTCAAACGCATGCCATTCGGATTATGCAATGCACCGGCGACATTTCAGAGATGCATGATGGCAATCTTCCATAATATGGTGGAGGATTTTGTTGAAGTGTTCATGGATGACTTCTCGGTGTTTGGTGAGTCGTTTGACCTTTGTTTGACTAATCTTGACAGGGTCCTTGCTAGGTGTGAAGAAACAAACCTTGTGTTGAACTGGGACAAATGTCACTTCTTAGTTTGAGAGGGTTTGTGTTGGGACACAAAATCTTCAAGAATGGGCTGGAAGTTGACAAAGCTAAAGTGGAGGTTATTGAGAAGTTGCCACCACTCATCATAGTGAAGGGAGTTAGAAGTTTCCTGGGACATGTTGGGTTCTATATGAGATTCATCAAGGACTTCTCTAAGACTGCAAGACCCATGTGCAGCCTGTTAGAGGAAGAGATGAAGTTTGTATTTGATGAGAAGTGTTTGCAGGCATTTGAGCTGTTAAAGAAGAAGTTGATAGAAGCTCTTATCTGATTGCTCCAAACTGGGAGCTTCCATTCGAACTTATGTGTGATGCCAGTGATATAGCGGTTTGGGCAGTGCTTGGGCAGCGAAAAGATAAGATATTTCATTCCACCTACTATGCTAGCAAGACACTTGATGCAGCTCAATCGAATTACACTGTCATTGAGAAAGAGATGTTGACATTAGTGTTTGCATTTGATAAGTTCA
Organism: Solanum tuberosum; assembly: GCF_000226075.1. Taxonomy (NCBI): domain Eukaryota; kingdom Viridiplantae; phylum Streptophyta; class Magnoliopsida; order Solanales; family Solanaceae; genus Solanum; species Solanum tuberosum. Next base: position 438,435 of record NW_006238959.1, read on the forward strand.
GATCATACTTGGTAGGAACCAAGGTTATAGTGTACACTGATCATGCCGCAATTTAGTATCTGTTTAATAAGAAGGATGCCAAGCCGAGGCTGATTAGATGGATTTTGCTATTGCAAGAGTTTGATCTAGAGATAAAAGATAGGAAGAGAACTGAGAACCAGATAGCTGATCATCTGTTCAGATTGGAGGACTCATCTCATGTGAAGAATGAGAGGCAGATTTGTGAAGAGTTTCCTGATGAGCAATTGCTTGCATTGGACCTTGCTCAAGTGCCTTGGTATGCTGACATTGTTAATTTTCTGGTGAGTGATTTATTTCCACCTGGGGCATCAACACATCAAAAGCAGAGGCTGAAGTATGATGCATGCTTCTATATATGGGATGAACCCTTCTTATTCAAGTAGGGACCTGATTAGATGGTGCGAAAGTGTGTAGTCGAACAGGAAGCAGTACAAGTGTTGGAGAGTTGTCACTCTTCACCATATGGTGGACACCACAGGGGCGAACGCACTGCACATAAGGTATTGCAATCTAGTTTCTTTTGGCTTACTCTTTTTAAAGATGATGTTATATATGTTTGTGAAGGGTTGTGATCAGTGTCAAAGAATGGGCACCATTTCTAGAAGGCATGAGATGCCATTGAGCAATATATTGGAGGTTGAGATCTTTGACGTATGAGAGATAGACTTCATGGGACCATTCCTATCGTCCCGTGAAAATCAATACATCTTAGTGGCAGTGGACTATGTGTCCAAGTGGGTGGAGGCAGTTGCATTACCATCCAATGATGCAAAGGTGGTCGTAAAATTCATCTGGAAGCACATCTTCACCAGGTTTGGAACTCCAAGGGCCATGATCAGTGATGGAGGTACGCACTTTATTAATAGTTCAGTGCGCAATTTGTTGGCCAAATATGGGGTAAGACACAAGGTAGCTACGACTTATCATCCTCAAACTAGTGGGCAAGTGGAGGTATCCAATAGAGAAGTGAAGCAGATCCTCCAAAACACTGTGAATGCCCAAAGGAAAGATTGGGCTGACAAGCTAGATAATGCTTTGTGGGCATACCAGACTGCATACAAAACACCGATAGGGACTTCTCTTTATCGAATAGTGTTTGGAAAAGCATGTCACCTCCCAGCTGAATTGGAGCACAATGCATATTGGGCGATAAAAAAGTTGAATTTGGATGCTGAATTAGCTGGAAAGAAAAGGATAACTTGAGTTGGAAGAATTTAGGCTTCACGCTTATGAGAATGCTAAGCTCTACAAACAGAAAACCAAGAGGTGGCATGACAAGCATATTGTATCACGCACCTTTGAGCCTGGTCAATTGGTGCTGCTGTTCAATTCAAGATTGAAGTTGTTCCTCGGAAAGCTTCGGTCTAAGTGGAGTGGTTTGTTTGAAGTGGTGATGATGACTCAACATGGTGTTGTAGAGCTAAGGAACAAGGATAAAAGCTCTACCTTCCTTGTTAATGGGCAACATGTGAAGCACTACTTCGGGAATGATGTTGATCGTGAGCTTGAAGCGCTCACATTGAATGACGAGTAAGTCATGAGATGGGTCATGCCGCAACGTTAAATCAGGCGCTGCACGAGAGGCAACCCGTGACCCTTTGTAATAGTTAGGATTTCTTTTCTTTTGTTTTGTTATTTCAATTCATAGGAATTAGTAAAAAAATGATATATTCAGAAAAGTACAAAATTATGAGTCGTGCCACGACCAAAACTAAGGCGCTGGATGGGAGGCAACCCATCATGTTTGTACTAATGGCTTTTGAGCTTAAAATGTGCAGGAATCAGGATTTCAAACCCATGGAGCGTCGCAGAGAGGGAATTGGATTTTGCCTCGCTTGGAATTAATTTTCCAGTGCGAGGTAGAACGGTTCGTGGACTTAGCGCGTCGCGGAGGCCCCCCCAAAATTTGGATTCGACGAGGAATACATTCTACGTCAAACGTAAGTCATGCTCGTGATCATCTCGCGTCACGGAGGGGGAATAAATTTTTTCCTTCATGAAATTAATTAATTACGCGGAGGCAGAACACTCCGTGTAGCCTCCGCATCGTGGATCTCTAGTATGTATTTTCAATTTTCATTAATTAAAATGGGTTTTACCCATTTTTATTTAAAATAACCCGACCCAGTTCCTTTTTAACCCCAAATTCCCGTCCCCTAATCCCATTATACTCCCAAATTGGTGATTATTTTTCCCTCCCTTCTCCCTTGAGATTTCTGCAGGTCTCATCCGTAATGCGCAGTTAGTTCAACATTCCTTCTTATCGATTTTCTTTGAATTCACCACTCCAAGTGTGTTTTCTTGTTATCTTTTTGAGGCAGATGTTGGGGTGTTTTGGGTTTGTTGTACTTTGTGTTGTTGTTTGTTCGATTTTGAGGGGAGTCTTGAATATATTGAGGCGTGGTACGAGTGATTTGTGCTTGGTCATGTAGTTAGAATTCTTGAGTAGAACTAGTTGGTTGTTGACCTGCATATGGCATATGGTAATTAGGTTAGTTCATGTGGTGCTTTCCTAAAATGTTGGGTTAGAATAGGTTCGGCTAAACTTGATAATTTGGTATAGTAGAATTTGTTGAGTGAATGTAATCGTTCGATTCATGCAAATTGTGTAGGCTTTTGAAGTTTGAGTAGAGAGCACCTATTGCTACTTGTGTTTGGTTTTTAGGTGAAGTGGGGAATGTGTGAACATGTTATTCTAAGGTGTTTTGTTTTGCTCCTGGGTTGAGATTGTGTATTTCATTCAGGTGACTGGGTGATTTCGAAATCTTGAGTAAAATTACCTGATTGTTGTGTGCTTGCGAGTATAGAGAAATGTGGGGGGTTTGGATGCTTACACTTGTGAGTTCTAATAGGTGGTTGAATATGCTATCATTGCCAATTGGGTGCCTATAGTGTCGAATTCTTGAGTAGACGTTGTTGAAATTGGTATGTGCATGAAACATGTGTTGATGTAGTGTGGTGTTTTGATGTGGTTTATTTGTGTACGCATATGGAGAGTCTGAGTACCTATGCTGAAGCATGCTTTGCAAAAAGTGTGGGGTGGTGTGTGCACACCACCCAATTGTTATCAATGTTATGTGTGGTGGGCTGAACTATATTCTGTTTGCAGGAAATCATGTCGAGCTCACAAAGACCCGGTAAGGAAGTTGGCACGTCGAGCCAGATGAAACATTCTGGAGTGGGAATGTACCCCCCGCACCTGCAGTACCTGGGGCCAAACAAGGCGGTTTGTGGTAAAAGTTGTCACCAAGGAAGGAAAGGCATGGTGGAAAAAACACACCGAAGCTACTTATTTCTCTGACGTTTGCATTGACATGGACAACTTGGCTCGGGAGTTCCCACAGATATTGAGGCGGATCAGGGAGCTGCATATGGAGTTTATCTTCGCAGAGCCTGGAGAGTGCAACTTGCACGTGGTTCGCGAATTCTACGCCTGGGCACCGGACGCGAGATCACATTTTATGACTGTGTGGGGAGTTAATGTGCTTATCACTCCCGCAGGTATCAATGACATAGTAGGTACATCACCGAGACACTGATCCACTAGTGCTTACATGGCTGAACATACGCCCTCCATACTGGGCCATTCTTCATACACTGTGTGGTCCTCAGTCCATGGTGCAATGGACTAAGCACAATGGGAAGAGATATCACCAATCTCTTCCCTATGCTCACATGCTGAAGGAGGCGCGAGTTTGGCTGAAGATTGTGATGAATTGTTTAATATCGGGTCTCTATTACACATATATTACTTGGGATAGAGTGTGCTTGGTATATGCTTTGATGACTGCTATGGAGTTGAACATTGGGGCGGTCTTGAAATCGGCGATGCGGAAGGCCCGGGCTCACTAAGGGTGGAGGTATGCTTTTGGTGGTTTGATTACCAAGTTGTGTCGTGCTGCAGGTGTTCCTGAAGAAAATGTGGACTACATGGCACCCTTATTCCCAACACCAGTGGAAATCACCAAGACCAAAGGGCCCGACACTAAGTTTGGCCAACTCTCACCACTGTTGAGCGCCATCGACGCGATAAATTTATCATGGCCAGGATGTATGACCTAGAGATGCTGCGCCACCAGAATGGTTGTCGGGCTTCCACTGACATGTAGTTGGGAGATGTTGAGAGACGCTACCCATTGAATGCCCACGCCAAGGCTCTGCTTGACATTGGTCCCGTGTTTCGTGATCCGATCGATGATGATATTCCGACTGATGAGGATCGCTTATGTACTAGCTCAGACGTAGAGTCCGATTCTGATGAGGAGGTAGACCCCGATCAGGCCGATGTTGAGGCCGAAGGGGGTGATGCTATGGATGATTGATCAGGGAGTGTTTTCACCTTACCTCTTGTATTATTCTGATTTTTGTAAAGCACTGAGGACAATGCTAATGTTTCAGTGTGGGGTGAAAAACATATATGGTCTGTATATATTTTTATTGTTGAACATTGTTAGAGTCTGCTTTGTTTTTTTGTTTTCTTATGGGTTCCTTAGAGGTTGTTTTCGGTTCTTTGGCCAAGGAAAGTCCCTTTGAACCGTACAAAATACAAAAAGATTTTGTCTTTTTAGGATTGAGTCAGTAGTCGTAGTTGAGTCACATTGCCCAATGATAGATGGATGACGACCGTCTTAAGGGCAATTTTGTCATTGAGTCTTAGATTGGTTTGTGTTGAAGCTGAAATTTCGAAAGAAAAATGTATGAAAGCATGATTTGAAGTTGATATATGAATGCAGTTGAACTTTGTATTTGACTTGAATGATTGTAACTTAAGCTTAAATTGGACCTTGTGCATGAACTGATTGTGCGCTATAATTGACCCATTCTTGATTAGAACTTGTGCCATGAGCGGTGAGTTTTTGTAGTATCCATGTAATGCATCTGAGTCTAGAATTTGCTCGGCATGTTATTGAAATGAAATAAAAGTGGTGTTGTGTTTAAAAGACGATAATAGGCCTTCTTTGTATTGTCTTGAATATTAGCCTTTTCAGAAATAATATCCCTAGTATTGCCCAATTGAGCCATTTTAGCCTTGATTTTGTTCTAACCCACGGAAGTAAGTCGAATCCCTTTTATTGATACCGTTAGTTTTGATCCCAAATCCCTAATGCACTATGTTAGGAGGAAAAGTGAAAACGGCGGAAAAAGTAAATAGGGTGGAAATGTTTAGTTTGTTGGGGAAGAGAGACAAGAGGTAGTAAAATGATTCCCCATAAGTTCAAATCTGAGATTGGCCATGGTCCTTAGGACATTGTGCACTTCGACTAAGGTTAAAAGCCTAAGTTGAAGGTGGCTAACTTGGTGAATACCTTAATGATGGCCCTGGTCCTTACAAGGACAATGTGCACCTTAACTCGAGAGAAATCTCCAAGTCAAGAGTGGCTATTGTTAAGTGTAAAAAAAGAAGAAGCTATAGAGATAAAGGGCGAGTGAGAAATAAAGGCAAGGTTGATAATACTAGTGGAATTCTATGTAGAAAGAGGGGGTTGAAGAAAATCAATAGTTGTGAATGTAAGAAGGAAATTAAATCTGGTGCATTAGGGAGGATAAGTCACTAATTTTATCTAAATGAATCATCCCTTACCTCAAGCCTACATTACAACCGGAACAAGTCCTATTTGATTTTAAGCATAACATACTTCATTAGTGGAGATGTACATAATGGGCAAGCTTATGGTTCTCAATGCATGCATGTATGATGTCTTTGTTGAGTGAGAGTGTACCACGTTTGCAAAGTCCATAAATTATATTCAATTTGCTGAGTTGAGTGTGTGGACTATTCTTTGGAGTGAGGGGCACTTGTTGTATGAAGGATAAGTGATATGTAATGGTGCACATGTTGAATGCGTTGGTTGCTAAAAGTTGTCAAGTCAATTACAGGAGTAAATGAAATCATGCATGTGATAACTGGTTACAGATCCTTGGAAGAAAGTGGCGGATGCACAAATACCATAGTAGAGAGTCTAGGTCTAGGAGTAGTTAGTAAGTTGTTCGAGGACAAACAAATTTCTAAGTGTGGGGTAGTGATCTTAGGCGTATTTATACGCCTAAGGACCTAATAATACCTACATTTAGGCCAAGTTTGGACCCATTTTATGTGAAGTAGAGTCACTTAGAGTCATTGGATTTTATATGTACTAACCAACATGATTAGTTGTGTAGGTTAGCTTAAATGGAGAAACGAGCATTGGAATAGACATTGGGGAACACAAAATAGCCGAGCCAAAAAGAAACAAGGGAGAAAAAGGAAGAAATAATGTCTAAGGCATCTCCGTATCCTCTCCGCGTCGCGGAGAGGAAGTTTATTTTGGTTCGTGAAATAATTCCCAGGCAGAGCACTTCGTGTCTTCTTCGCGTTGCGGAGAGGGATTTTTATTTTTTGTTCGCGAAAATGGATTTTGAGGCAGAACCATCCGTGTAGCAGCCGCGTCGCGGAGAAGCATGCTTTGTCACGAAGTTAATTTCATCCAAGCTTCCACGTCGCGCTATCAATTGCCATATTTGGCCGTTTCAAATTTAGTATAAATAGACTAATGTTTTATTTTATTAATTATTCCTTTTCTGGGTTTCGAAGAACGACGACTTGGAGAGCTATTTCATCATATTTTAGGGTTCTTTCCTAAACTTTTTTACTTTCGATCTCTTTATGCTTATTAAACATTGCTTGATTGAATCTATTGTTATGAGTAGCTAAATACCCTAGTTCTAGGGCTGTGGCTATCGAATGATTGTAATCTATTAATTTTTCATTGGGTTAATATCAATTATCATATGAATCTTTCTTATGTTCTTGTTTTTCGTATGTCGTGCCTGATCACTATTGAAATAAACACATTGTCCGAATTGGAGAGGAATAAGAGGATAGAATGTGGGGCATAAGGAGCATGATTTTATCTTAATAATTAGGGTTAATTTGTATCTAGAATAGGGATATACCTAGAAACCATGCTTGGTCACTATACAAGAAGAAATCGTAATGCTCGGTACTTGGTCCAGCCTATGCCCGCTCAACGATGTAGTTAGGCTGTCATTTATCATAGGCGATTAAAGGTCGGGAGATCATAATCATACATTTAACCCTGTGATCATTGACTTGATAGTTGATTAACACCCATTTAAACAATATAATTGCATGAATCCTGATAAGAGCTACAACCCTTGGCTTTACCCAATCATTGTTTGAAACCTTTGAAATTGAATCGCGCTTGTTTAATTATGTTTAATTGTTAGATTATAAAATAAACCATTCTTGAAATCTTGATAACACTTGTGCTAAGATGAAAGTTTTGGAGAAATTAATTGATTCTAATCGTAAGTCCTTGTGGATACGATACCCGGCTCTTTATAAGAGCCACTTTAATAGTTGAACGACCACGTACACTTGCGTGTGCGATTTGGGTGCAACAACCCACACACAATCCAGTAAGTCATATCTATTGGGCTAATCTGGAGTTTTTAGGCACAGACGGGTAAGACCGGCCTGTAAGGGACCGATAGCTAGTCCACCGGTTCACCGGCCTAGTTAAACTTTATTTTTAAATACACCTGCGGATTATTGGGTCACTTTCTTAAAAGTGGCCCAAAATTTTCTTTGTTTAAAAAATAATAATTCAATAGCTTACATTTTTATCTATAAATACTTGTTATGTTTCATTATTTTTCCTACAACAATTTTTTAATTTTCTCTCAATTTCTCAATTTCCTCTTAAAGTGATAGCAAACTTATATTATATTTTGCAATTAACAATATCAAGTGGAAGTTTTCAACTTTCAACTTTCAAGTGTTCAATATTTCATCAATTTTATAATTTTTTCTTTATCTCCAGCAATTTGGTATTCATTCCTTCTCTTACTTTTATTTAGTATGTTAATTTTTGAATATTTAATTATATTTTTTTTGGTTTATAATTATTATTATTTTAATTTGGATTATGGATATAATAAAAAAGTAGGTCGTGTTAAAAATTTGTGTCTTGAAGATAGTAGTGGTAGTAAGAAAAAAATAATTTCGGTAGAGGTACAAGTAAATTTTATTTGTGTATGCCGGGCACCATCTAGTGAAATTGGAGAGATAGGTGTAGTGCACATGACATGAATGAATTTGAGCTACAAGAAACTTACGGTATAAAAGAACAAAATGAAGTAGAAGTAGAACAAAATAATAATGATGATAATATAGCAACTACTCCTGCTATTGTTATTGGTAATGCTAAATCTAGAACTTCTAATCTCCCACCCTGACCTGCAAAAGAAAGAAAAAAATTAGTTTAGTATGACATTATATTAATCAAATACAAGGAACAACTAAAGTTGAATGTAGTATTTGTTTGAATATTGTACACACTAATTGAAAAAGTAACTCAAAATCCAAAGTGATGCGAAGGATAAAATAAAACTTAAAAAGGTATTTTAGAATACCTTATTTGTCGCCATCACTTTTCCCTTATTAATACGAGTCTCGAACCCATGACCTAATGGACAACTTTAAAATCTTCACTCTACCATTAAGCTCAAGGAAGACTCGTGATAAATCTCTTAACATTTATTATTAAAAAGGCGTTACAAAAAATAGATGAAGAAAAATATTAACACGTACATAATATTGACTAAGGTTGCAACATATATAAAGAAATAAAAAGATTGAAAGTACAATTATGTGTATTAATCTTGTAACCAAATATTTTTTATATATATTTAGCACACAACAATATAATTTTCTAAAATATTTTACATAATTATAGTTATGTTTAATAATGATAGTTGATATTGTCCAAAAATGAATATTTAATATGGCCTAGTAATTTTCATAAATTTACATACTTTTACACTAATATAGTTGACATTAATAATTATTTCTTACATGCTTTAATCAATGTAGGACGGTTTCACGCCACGAGCCTACACCCTGGACTTGACCGGCACTCGAGAACCATTGATGGCCCCAAGCAAACCCTTGGCCTAACTCAACTCTCAGCGGAAGACTTACTCAACATAAGATGAACTCAAATATAAAGTTTTAACTCAAATGTCACAAATACTTAACTTAGAACATTTAAAAATATTCAAACTGGCCACAAGGACAACTCAAATCTAGAACATTAACAATAGAAAATAAAACAGACTTCTCAACTACTACTGTCTTTCTATGAAGCCTCTAAATGACAAAGATAGAAGTCGGGACAAGACCCACGACATCCTAACAAAACTGAAAATTAAATGGAATCCTCTGAAAGCACGGAGGCTCACCAAAGCTAACTTGAACTGTTGTGGTATCAACGAAGCGCCTGTTGATGACCCTGATCTCCTCTATCTGCATCATGACACGACGCAGGCCAAATGACATCAATACATTGAATGTACGAGCATGTAAGGGGAAATCTAAAACATGACACAAGCTTGAACTGGAACTGAAGAAACATACTCACCTCATCTAAACTCAAGGATACTCAAACTCAGAAATACTCAACTCAGTTCAATTTAAAAGCAACAATAGAGATGCATTATAAAGAAAGATTTTAAAACAGTAGATGATAACTCAATGTATTTAAAAATACAATAATAACTTTTTTGCCCTTATTTGGGAGATTTTCTAACCGATAACCATCACTATGAGCTATGTGATGATACAACATCTCACCCACGCTATCAGAATTGTCCTATTGCTTATGACTAGAGTATCACCTTCTAATTCTGAGACTATAGATAAGATCATGGAAATTTTATGCCTAGGATTGGGACAAGTAGTCAAAAAGAAAAATCCAAAATTATCTTCTCCAAGAATTGTCCCGAAAATGTAAGAATAGCCGCCTCAAAAAAACTCGAGATAAAGTATGGAAACACCTTTGGGAAGTACCTAGGCCTACCAATGATGCATGGATGGATTGTGAAAAAAGGCTTTCAATTTATCACAAATAACCTACACTCGTGATTGGCGGGCTGGAAAAAAATCCTAAACATAGACGGGTAGGATCATCCTAGCAAAATCATGCCTTAATAATATTCCTACACACGTTATGCAGTTCACCCTTCTCCCAAAGCACATCACAGATACAATAGATCAAATACAAAGGAACTTCATTTGGGGGACAACCTCTAATAAACGAAAAATCCATTTATTAAATTTGGATACAATGACTTCTCCAAAGAATATATGGGGTTTGGGAATCCATCAAGCGAGTTTGGGAAACAAGGCTCTAATAGCTAAATTGGAACTGAGGGCAACAAAGAACCCTAATACCTTATGGGCATCATGTATTATGAATAAATACACTAAAGATGGCCTCCTCAACATGCATAACCCTTATAAACCTAACCATAGTAAAACTTGGAAAGACATAAATAAAGGGTGGAAGACTTGCCAAGAAGGCATAGTGAAAGTATTGGGGAACAGATCCTCTACATCCTTCTGGCATGAAAAGTGGCTCCCAAACAATAGACCTATTAGATAACACATACAGGGCCCTCTAACTAGGGAAGATCTCCAAATGGTAGTAAAAGATGTCATAACTAACACCCATACTTGGAACCTAGAGGGATTATCTTTTGTTCTACCAAAAGCACTCATGAATATAGTGCATTATACATACATAACCCATCGTTCTAACAAGAAAGATACAATCACTTGACATTTAAGCTCAGTGGGGACACTAACTACCAAATTAGTTTACCAACTCCCTAGTAAGAATACTAAAGACAATGATTATCTTGATTTTAGATGGATATGACGCCTAAATTGTCCCAATAAGATCAAATTCTTTCTTTGGAAATGCCAACATAATAGACTACCAACTAGACACTACCTACAATCTAGGCATAGACATTAATGGCTTGTTGCATATATGTAACATCCCGGAAACTGTTAGACATGTCTTCTTGGAATGCTCAAATGTAAGAAAAATGTGGAAGGAGTTGGGAGTTATATATAATATGAACTACTTTGTCAATAACCAGAGTACAGATTGGTTAAAATTCCTAAGAACCTTAAAAGTTAGTAACATAAAGAGCCTCCATTGGCCGGATGCCTTTCCCTTCATTATGTGAAATTTTCGGTTAGTCAGTAATAGAAACATGCACAATAACCTTAAGAACAACATTTGCAACTCAACCCCCCTAAACCTCACTCTAGAGTTTATAGCCTTAACAGGGAAAGTAAGCACTTCCCTTAAGAAAAGAGTTATATTTGTCAAATGGAAGCCTCCCTCTGTAGGATACAAGTTAAATATGGATGGCTCATCGATGGGCAACCCAGGTAAGGGCGGCATAGGTGGAATGATTAGGAATTCAAATGGGAATTCGATAGTTGGCTACAGGGGTAACTTGTTCAAAATTAATAGCATAAAGGCAAAGCTACCAGCACTATTACATGGAATGAAACTAGCCTTAGAAAAGGAACTCTTTCCTTTAGAGATAATCTTGGATTGTACAGAAGCTATAAGCTTTATCACCTCAAACCACCGTGCGTACACTAACATTATTCATGATTGCGCGCTGTCTGGGGAAGCCCCCAATCTTGCATAGCTTTCGAGAGGAGAATCCAGTAGATGCTCTAGCCAAGGAGGGGTCAAAATGAAGAAAGACAACTTTGCAAAAATTGGGAAGTCCAGCCATTGTTTGTTTCAAAGCTAATGGAAGCAGACAAAGTGGAACTCTTTTTGTTCGTACAGAATATTGTAATAGTTCTACTTCTAGTCTCCACTCCCAACTTCAGGCCTCGCAGCCACTACTCTGTAATTAAGCATATTAGCTATTAATATGATATCCTTTTTTATATAAGAAATAAAATACTATTTTTCTCTTTCCTAAAATATTATTCCGCTGTCCTAATATCCATTTTTTTAAACAATAGAAAATATTAATTTTTTGTTTGGAGAAAAGGAAGATTATGGTTTTAGATTTTACGAAGTTTTTTTTGGAGCTAAAAAAGATAATAATGATAGATTTTGTTAGCCACCAAGGGTCCATGGTTAAATTTAATTATTTTTTTGATAAAATCTATTACGTTTAGAATAAAGGACTAAAATGAACACTTTGTTTTACATTAAAGACTATTTCAATCAAGTGAAATATATTAAAGACAAAAATAACCCCTTTTGTTATTTTAATATATATTTGCTTGCACAGATCATAACAACCCCAACATTCATCTATATACTAGTGCATGAGTCAGTGCCAGTACTAATCTAATATACATTATTTTCTCTATCTCAATTTATGTGACATGTGAGCTTTTGAAAATCAATTATTTATTTTAGGTTATTAATTATTGTAGTTGTAGAATGGAGAAGTTATGATAAGGACAATCTTCTTTCGATCAATTAGATTTAAGTGATGTAACAAAATTTGATTGATCGAAACATGTCACTTGTGTACACGAGACACATTTTTATTGTTTTTTGATTTGGCTAGGCATGCCATGTCATTTTGACGTGTAGTATGATCCCATTGGATTCTTTGTTTGACTTGGTGTGCCATGTAATTTGACACGTGACACCAAACTGTGTTTCTAGAATAAGACTATATACATAGTGAGCATAACAAAGTTGACTCATCATTTGTAGACCAAATCGATTGACTAGCCCAATAAAATTGAACTTTAATTAAATTCATAATTATTAAAGTTAAATAATTAATCCAACTTTGAAATTTTTTGAGCTAAGACTCGAACCATCCTTCGTTGTGAGTAGGATTTTGCCGAGGAATTTAAAATTTTCATAAGTGTTAAGGTCACTAGATGTAACACCTTGAGTTCCAAGAAGAACTAAAGAGAATTCATTCAAGTCATTTGTAAGTTCTTTTAAGTTTTGGGTCAACTTCAAACGACCATAACTTTCAGTACAAGATGAGTTAGGTGGCCCATAAGATATCAAATGAAAGATCTTTGGATTATCTTTCCAACGCCACCAAGTTTGCTAAGTTTCGAGTTTGAATGAGTTATATATGCTCTTTTAAAGTCAGTCTATCCAGTTAAGGAAAGTTACCCGATATTATGAGGGGTATTTTAGTCTTTTCCTTACCCCTTCAGCTTAAAACGTTTTTAGTAATAATTTAGGGGTATAAATTGATTTTAATTAGTTTCATTAATCCCCAATACGCTTAGGGTTTTAGAAGAGAGTTCAAGAAGAGCAAAGAGGAGAAAGGAGGAAAGGATCAAGGCGTTCACCGAGATTCTTGAGTTTTGTTGCAAATTTTCACCAAGGGTTTGATCCCTAAGAGGTATGTAAGTTTTCATAGTGTTGTGTTCGTTCACCTACTCACCAATCATGAGTTTCTTTTACGAATTTCATCCATAAGTTTGGGTATGTTGAGTCCTTGATGAGTCCTTGATGAGTGTTCTTGAAGTTTCATTCTAAATCTTGTTTTGTTGGGGTTTTGAGGAATTCTTGAGATGAAAGTTAGTGATTTGAGGGTTGTTTTGAGTAGATTAGTGTATACTTAGGTTGGGTATTCAAATCTAAGTGAGTGGGAAAGAAACCATTCGAATCTAGTCGAACTAGGGAGAGAAAACGAGCAAAGAAATTCATCGGGGTTTTCTAGGAATGGGCTGGCGCGCAGCCCCACCATTGCACCAGCAGAGTGTCTGTAGTTCATGGGATGGCGCCCTGCGCCACTTAGTGCGCCAGGGTCACCTGGCCCCACCCCTTCTCCGTCGTTTTGCCTGTCTGAGTTCTTTCAAAGGGTACCTTTACTCCCCTTAGATTCTAACTACTCTAAACTGTTGGAAAACTATATGCACAGCGGAAGCATACCATAATCATACAACTTACATGAATAATAGACAACACATTGTTTATACTAGAACAAGTACAATCATGTTAGGGCATATAAACTTTCTGAATTTAATTTTAGAATTACCTCTTGAAGCGTGAGCCGATACCTTCAAGTGAATCCACAAGCTAGTCGACAAGCTAGAAACTTCAAGCAAATTCATAAGCTAGTCCACAAACTAGACCATAGTTCTACGGTCTTCTACAGTGATCCCAAGTTCACTTCCGAACTCTCTCAATACTTGGGTGGACAAGTATTTTATGGAAAAAATTATCGTTTTTCAAGGGTTAGAAGAATCCCTATTTATAGAAATTTCTTCTTAGTCCAAGGAAAAGGAATACCATGTCTTTCTTTAGAATAGAAAGACATGTACATCTCCATTTCCTTAGAAAAGAAAAAGTCATGTCCTTCTTCCTTTCCTTAGAATAGAAAAAGTGATATACCTCTCCCTTGCCTTAGAACATAGAAAGATACATTCTTCTCCCTTTCCTTAGAATAGAGAAAGACACATACTTCTCCTTTTACCCGTTACAATAAATTACTGAGTTCTAGATAAATATGGGCACGGTAGGGACCACATAATTAATTACCCGAGGCTTCCTATTATGAAAATAATTCCAAATAATTAATTTGAATTATTCTTACCATAATAAATTACAAATCATTCCACTAGAAATTCGTAATTGCACTCCTCTATTTTATTTCGAAATTCTCCATTAGACACATATGTAATTCCCCATGTTAAGATTACAGATACTAATCAATAAATTAAATTACTGACGAACTTAATTCAATGATCAATTTCCTTTAGAGCATTGCTTAACTTATTTCATGTGCCGGATTCATAAATCCACTTGCAAGGTTTGACACGATAAAAACTTATAAGTTTCTCAAAAAGGCATATCAATCAATCTCTATAACGAGACATGGATTCCATCAACTAACTTATTATTTCACCAATATATATTATCATCATCCAATCTACCAA
>NW_006238959.1:453467-460446 GCF_000226075.1 Solanum tuberosum
CATAATCAAGATAAACTACATATAATTTTGTGCTACAATCGTACCAATGACATGTCCAATTATCATCTTAGATTGTGAACAAAAAAACTTTATACTTATAAGAACCGATGATTTAATCCTCTGTGTATAAGCTTAAACTCTATACACTAAATCATCTATTATATCAGTAAACAAACACCGTAAACGAATATATGATCTATTAAAATAAATAAATAATTATTCTCTAATAAATACTATATCTAAACGCGTGGTTAGTAGTATATATTCCAATAATCTCTCACTTAGACTTTTAACCATCACGATTGTTATAATGTACTATATCTAAATGTATGGTTAATAGTATATACCCTAACAATCTCCCACTAAGATATTTAATATTGAAAATTATTAGAATACTATTTTTAAACACATGATTAATAGTATATACCCTAACATAAACTACTTCTAAACACCTAGAAATCATTCATAACATGAATGATAACCTTGAATTCATAATTCAAATTCAAGGTAGAGTTAAGAGTCAGGTCTTGAGAGTTCTTTCGAATATTTTGAGAAGGTCCCTTTGAGTCTTTTTGAGGAGTCTTCGATAGCTTCTAATAATTTGTATCAAGACTTGAGTAACTGAGTATGAGAATGAGGAGAATGTATTCATAAGTCTACATTATCATCAAGATCCTTCATATCATGAATCATAACTCTTGAATTCATAATTCAAATTCAAGAAAGAGTTAAAGAGTAGAGTTCAAGAAAGTCTTCAAGTTCAATTGTGAATCCTTTGAGATCAACTATCGATTTGAGCTAAGTTTTGAGGAAGTAAGTATGAGAATGAGAATAGTCGTGTACATGAGTTCCATATTGTTATGTAGACCCTTGAGTCGAGCAGTTCATGCCCATAAATTTCGCATGAACTCCATAAGTTGAGTATCTTTGAGAGGAGTAGTATCTTCAAGTTCTAAGTCTTGAGTATTGAGTTCCTAACTCTTTGAGATTATATTCCTAATCATGGGACTATTACATGTTACTCATGAAGGTCCTTGAGTTAAGTTGTTCATGCCCATAATTCCGCATGAACCTTATAGGTTGAGCATTCTTGAAATGAGTAGTATTATGAAGTTCTTGAGTTGAGTTGTTCATGCCCATAATTCTGTATGAACCCTCTCAGTCGAGCATTCTCGAGATGAGTAGTATCATTGAGTTCTTGAGTTTTGGAATTGTTGAGTTCCGAGTATTGAGTTATATGTATGGTTATTGAAAACCTTGAATTGAGTCATTCACGCCCATAATTCGTCATGAACCCTATTTTGAGAAGTCTTTTACAATCACTTTAAACTTATTTTAAGACTTGAGCACTTGAGTTTGAGAAAGAGTAGAGTTGAGTTCATTTTTTTTTCCAAAATGAATATATGAGAACTAAGTATTCCCAAGAATAAATGTTTTCACATTTAAAAGAGGAGGAAACTTAGATTTCCAAAAGAGTTTTGAGCAGTTTGAGTATCATCTCTTTTAAAGAGAAAAGATTTTTGAGTAATAATCTCAAAAACACAGAAAGAGTTATGCTTTTAAACATATGAGCTAGTTATATTTTGGGAGTAGTATTGAGCATCGATATTGGGGAGAGTTCAAACAACTCACAGCCCCCATAAACCATGTAGCCAACATGGGTAGAAATGGTCATACTTTTTAGATGATTCCTTATTGCTTTTTAGCATACACTTAGTTAGTAGGTCCTATACCTTGGCAAAGCATAGGACAGTTCTGGCAATGTGGGCTAGACGTTGTATCATCAGATAGCTCATAGTCATGGTTGTCGGTTAGAAAATCTCCCACAGAGTTATATTATATTTTTATATACAATCCGAGTTATTATTGTATTCTTCAAATACATTGAATTGTCATATGTTGTTTTAAGAGTTTTCCAAATATTGAATCTTTTATTGTTGCTTTATCTTGAGTTGAGTATCCAGAGTTGAGTATCTTATTGCTGAGTTGAACTATGTTTCACTGAGTTAAATATCTTATTATTGAGTTGAGCCATATTTTCTCTGAGTTGAGTGAAACTATGTTGTTGACACCAAATTTTGACCCTCCTTTCTTCTAATTTATTATTTTCGAGCTTCTAATTTAATAGCGTATCAGATTATCCTTTTCATAACTATTTTTACTACTACGCTATTTATCTACTTAAATTATATTGTTTTGTTATCGAAATTATCACTATCGCTTTTTTTTCTTAAATATTGTTTGTCGTCATTTTATTTCAAGTGTTGTATTTTTATTTTTATTTTATTTTAAAAATATTTCTAAGTCGATATTTTGTATATGTATTTTATATTAGCATAAAGTCATAAATATTGATATTTTTATTACGTAAATTATTAGTTGTCATCTTACATATATGTATATATATTAGTTATTAAGTTAGAAGTCCAAAATAATTTATTTTATTTAAAAGAAGAAGAGAGGAGACCAAATATTCGACCCAAAACCCCCCAAATCAGACCAAAACTTTTCAGCCCATATTTTATATCAAAATCTGTCCAAAATAGCCCAAATATAGGCCCAACCCAACATTTTAATCATCAGCTGAACCTAACAACGCTTACCCACCCGCCCGTTACGTTTTCTTCTCCCCTTTCCTCTTCTGGAGAAGACTCCAGGGTGAATGAATTATAGGTGACAAAAAAGTGTTGAATATAAAAAGAGTGACTCTAGTTTTAATTATTAAGTGTTGGTGATAAATTTTTAATTAATTTTTAAAAATAATTAAATCGGTCCTCAAGTTTTTGTTTTTACACTTCACCCAAATTTAATTAAAACCTAATTTCTAAAATAGGAAAACCCCCAAATCAGTTTTTTTTTGTTCTCTCCCAACGTCCCGCTCTTCACATTTTTTTTTTTGCTTCTAATCTTCGTCACTAGCGCTTCTTCTTTTATTGGTGTTGCAACTTATTGTAGATTTCTTATTTAAAGAATTTGAGAAGGGAAAATCTCAAATTTTAATTTAACATGTGATTTGAAAAGGTCTAAGCTTTAGAAATTACTTCTTAACATGTAATTTTCAATCATTTTAACAATTTAATATTATTGTTTGTGTGTATTATTCATTTAAAAATTTGATTTTTGTATTATTGTTCTTGCCACTGATGTATAATAATTTTCAGCAAGTGATATGACTATTCCAGTAATATACAACAATTGATGAATGTTGTTGTTGAATAAATTGTCGCAACTGCTATATCTATTTCAGCAGCTGTTGAATAACTTACAACAATTGTGATATTTTAATATAATATTTTTATGATCAATGTTTTAGTTCTAAGTTACAATATTTTTAGGTATCTTCAGCATCATTAATGGGAGATAGAATAGAAGTACCAGTTGATTGTAATGGTGAATGGGTTGAGTCCAACAATCGTTATATTTGGCATTGGAAGAGTAAAGAATTGGCCGTGACAATTGCGATGATTGTGCATCGAGATATTGCATATGATGATTTTGCGAATAAAATCATTACTTGTTGTAAATTAAATTGTGAGTTGGAAGATATTGTGACCACTTACCTGCATAGTTGTGGTGAAAAGCAGAAGACGGCTCCTTTTAAGATAAATGATCAACTTAGTTTAAGTACTTATTTGGAAGATGAACGTAGAGGTGTTTTAAGGATCTACATGGCTGAAAGATTGGTGGAGAATCATAATTTATGTGATGACCAACAAGTGTTGAACGATGAATGTGGTAGGATGAATATGAATATTCCGAATGAAGAGCGTGAAGGTCAACCTATTCTTTCTCATGAAGTTCGAAATAAATTGTCCATTATTGGTGAAGTTGATGATAGGCAAGTACTATGAACTCATAAATTTATTTATTTCTAAAGTTTCATCCTCTTTGTACACTTAATTAATTTTTGCTTTAGCTGATAATTAATTAACTTAATGCAGTCATGTTCAAGATGATGGAACAAGTTTTTAGAAAGATATGTCGTTTAAGAATAAACAAGAATTAGATATTACATTGAAAATTGTCTGTGTCAAAAAAGATTTTAGATTGAAGAAGGTAATTAATTAGTGTTTAGTGTATTGTGTCAAATGTGAGCATCCTGAGTGCAAGTGGTGGCTAAGAGTGGTGAAAGTTGAAAATTCTGATAGATTTTATAGTAAAAAGTATGAAAAGACGCATACATGTGGGTCAGAACATCTTACGAGTCATAATTCACACGCCACAACAAAAGTCATTGGAGCATACTTCAAAGATAGATATCTCGAAGGTAAAGGTCATCTACAAAAGATTTGAAAAAATCTATCTATCCGTATTGAATTGGGATGCAAGGTTAGTTATTGGAAAGTTTGGAGGGGTAGCGAGATTGCAAAGTCTTTGGTAAGAGGGACACATGAACATGGACATGGAGTGATTGATGCGTATAGTCATATGCTTAGGACATCAAATCGGGGCAACGTTGAAGATTGATGAAAATGGCAGGTTCAAGTACTTTTTTGTGGCATATGGAGCTTGGATTCTTGGTTTCACACAAATGAGAAAAGTCATAGCTGTTGATGGGACATCTTTGAGAAGTAAATATGGTGATGTGTTGTTGTCTGCTGTTGCACAGGATGCGGAGAATCATAT
The DNA here is from genome assembly GCF_000226075.1 of Solanum tuberosum. Lineage (NCBI taxonomy): Eukaryota > Viridiplantae > Streptophyta > Magnoliopsida > Solanales > Solanaceae > Solanum > Solanum tuberosum. The sequence goes on from NW_006238959.1 coordinate 458,094, forward strand.
TTTTCCGGTGGCATTTTGCGTAGTAGACTCTGAATGTGATGCTTCCTATCGATACTTTTTGAAGCAATTGAGAAGTTTTGTACTTGATACTCCTGAATTGTGCATAATCTCTGATAGACATCAAAGTATTGGAAAGATGGTTTCAATTGTATTTCCTTCAGCTCATTATGGTTATTGCATGAGGCACTTAGGAGAAAATATTCGAAATAATTTTCACAATGCGAGTGTTGTCCGCCACTTTTATAATGTGGCAAAAGCATATAATATTGATGTGTTCAGTGATCATTTTAATCGGATAAGAGATTTGGTTTCACAGGCTGCCACACATCTTGAACGCGTTGGATTTCACCGATGGAGCAGGACATTCTTTCCTGGAAATAGGTAAAATTTATTATAGTTATTATTGATAGTTGGTATAACTACTGCAGTTTTTTGTAGCAACTACTGCAATTTTTTATAGTAACTGCTGCACTTATTTCAGCACCTGCTGAGAAATATGCAACAATTGTTATAAAAACTATACAACAGTTATAAACACATACTTAAAATATATTACTGGACAATTCTATGTTACAGGTACAATATTATGACGACAAATATTGTTGAGTCGGTTAATGCAATGTTTCTTGGTGAAAGAGAATATCCCATTACTGCTCTATTTGATGCAATAAACAGGCGATTTGCAGAAAAATTTCATGAGAGGCGTATGAAATTCATTTATACACCAACCATCTTCGTCCCTTCGATAGAAAAAAGACATTGCAAAAAATATTAATCTGGGGAACAAGCTATTGGTCCATCAAACTGCCAACTACAAGTATGTTGTCACCGGTCATGATGAATTGCAAAAGTTGATTTGCTAGCCAAATCTTGTACTTGTAAAGTCTTTGACATTGACAAAGTACCTTGTCCACATGCTATGGCAGCGCTTCGATGCCAATATGAAGATGACTATGGGAGACACATTTATGAGTACTACTCTTCGTATTACAAAGTAGAGGTATACCTTATTGCATATATGGAGGAAATTAAACCGGTGCCATCTGAAGAAACTTGGGAAGTTCCTATTGAGATTTTAGAGAGAAAAATATCTTCTCTATTTGTTGAGCCAGGCAAGGTTGGAAGAAGGTCCTCAAAAAGACAGAAAGGAATTGGGGAATCATTTTTAACGAAGAAAAATAAATGTTCTTTATGCAAAAAAAATTGGCCACAAGAGGACTACATACTCCGAGCGAAATGTTGCATAAAAACACATTCGTTCTTCTTGTTTTTTGTGAACATATTTGATCTTGTCTTTTTTGGTACTAATTGTTGTTTTTGTTGTTATTATTTGTGAACACATTTGATCTTATCTATTTTGGTAGTAATTGTTGTTTTTGTTGTTATTATTGGTGAACACAATTGATCTTATCTATTTTGGTACTAATTGTTGTTATTTTGATTGTGAGAGCATATTTGATTTTATTGTTATTGTTATTATTACTTTATTACTTGTTGTAGAGAATTTTAGCAATTGCTATATAAAGTACAACAACTTTCTTACTTGATGTAGAAAAGTTTAGCAACTGCTATGAAAAGTACAATAGTTTTCATGCTCGTTGTTGAAATTTAAACAATTGTTGTAAAATAATACAACAACTCGTTTAATTACTGTAGAGAATTGTAGCAATTGCTATGAAAAGTACAACAATTTGCTTATTTATTGTAGCATATTCAAATAAAATTACTAGCTATTCTAGATTTTCTTTCAAAATTAGTCAAAACTATCCTATTTATCATCAAATATGATTAATATAACTAATTAACAATCAATTTATCAATTTAAGTTGATTACATAAGAAATTACTTAATTGATCGTCTGGTATCTCAAATAACTATCTCATTAAACAAGATCACTATCTAATATAAATATTATTTTTAACTTAAATCAACACTATTTTATTTATCATTAAATATGAGTGTTACAACCAATAAACAATCATTTTCTCATTATAAATTGATTACATGTGAAATTGTAATGAAATTGATCGTCTGGTATCTCAAATAACTATCTCATTATACAAAATCACTATCTAATATAAAATTTATTTTAAAATTAAATCAACACTACTCTATTTATCATAAAATATGAGTGTTACAACCAATAAACAATCATTTTCTCATTATAAATTGATTACATGTGAAATTGTAATGGAATTGATCGTCTGATATCTCAAATAACTATCTCATTATACAAGATCACTATCTAATATAAAATTTATTTTTAAATTAAATCAACACTACTCTACTTATCATTAAATATGAGTGTTACAACCAATAAACAATCAATTAGCCAATTAATTTGCTTACTTGT
>NW_006238959.1:460543-504170 GCF_000226075.1 Solanum tuberosum
TATCTCAAATAACTATCTCATTATACAAGATCACTATCTAATATAAATTTTATTTTTAAATTAAATCAACACTACTCTATTTATCATAAAATATGAGTGTTACAACCAATAAACAATCAATTAGCCAATTGATTTGCTTACTTGTTAAAGAAAATTTTAGCAATTGCTATATAAAGTACAACAACTTTCTTACTTGTTGTAGAAAAGTTCAGCAACTGCTATGAAAAGTATAATATAAGTTCTTGTTGTAGAAATTTAAGCAATTGTTGTAAAACAATACAACAACTCCGTTTAATTGCTGTAGAAAATTGTAGCAATTGCTATGAAGAGTACAACAATTTGCTTAATTGTTGTAGATAATTTCAGCAATTGCTGTAAAAAATACAACTTGTTTAATTGCTGTAGAGAATTTCAGCAATTGCTGTAAAAAATACAACAACTTGTTCACTAACAAGATCACAATTCATCAAATTCAAAATACCATATTCACTAATGTACAACAAAAGTGAATTAAAAAGTGTAGCAAAATAGTGGTAAAAATGCATTTTCACAAGCAGCCCATTCTTCATCACTCTTTCAACTCCTTTTTGAATTCGAATCAACCCCTTCATCTGCAATATCGGCCCCTTCATCTGTAAAATTAAAAAAATGAATTTCACTTGTAAAAATGAAATATATAATATTAAAAAAATGAATTTCACATGTAAAAATGGAATATATATAACACAAGGAAAATCTTAGAAAGATGATTAGAATATAATTTTACCTTTACTATCTCCAGACACCAATTCTTTTTCGATAATGGTCTCATTCACTTTTCCCTTTTTCTTTTTTCTAGCACTTGACAATGCCTCCGAAATTTGTCTCTTTGTTCTTTTAACATAGTCGGGAGTATATGGATGAGAAATATTTGATAATGGCCTAATACCTCTCTTAGACTTCATGGTGACGATAACTTTCTCTAAAGACTCAATCTTAGTATTCATGGTGACGATAGTTTTCTCTAAAGACTCTACCCTAACATTCAATAAATCTATCGTCTCCTTAGTGGATGGAGTTTCTTGAAGACAAGGAACATTCTCATCGATCGGAGAAGATGTTCCTACTCCAAAACCACCAGTAATATCACCGAAGTCTCCTCCTCTTTCGAAATCAACACCATCAGTACATCTATCAACATTTGGAGTAAATTCTCCTCCTCCTCCATCACCAACACCACTAAAAACTCTCTCAAAAATTGGAGAAGGTGCTCCTCCACCTCCTACATCAAGATTATTCTCATCAATTATGATGTCTCTTTTTATAGCCAAAACACCATTCAAATTTGTCTCAAACTTTTCAATCTTATCATCCTTGGCTAATTTCTTAGGCACAAACTTAGTGAAAAATTCCATTTCCATTTCACTAGATGTAGGAATTATCCATGGATCCAAAATCTACATGTAAAAATAATAATAATAAAAATGTGATAAAGCAACTGTTGCATTTAAAGATTATTATATACCAGTTGTTCTAATTGTTTCAGCAATTGTTGTAATAAGTTCAACAATTGACAGCAACTAATTAAACAAAGAAAACACTTGTTGAAAAGGCTACAGCAAAATCAGAAAAGCAACAACAATTTCACTTTAACTAAAAATGTTTAAAGAATAATGCCTACCGAGTCTTGAGGGGGATCAAACAACTCATTAATCTCAACTGATTCCTTATTAGTCACCAAAAGCCATCGAAAAATCCTAGGTGAAGACACTTGTTTCGAAAACACCTTATATTTCTTTTGGAGGAAAGGAACAACCTCAAATGCCCAACAACTACAATAAAATAATACAACAAAAGGGAGAATCAAAATATTGGAAAGCACCAAAAAATAATGAAATAAATATATATGAACTAAAATAAAATAAAATTTACCATAAAGGCCCATGGAAAGCCATAAAGTTTGGTAGTCTTCCCATCAATAGTCTTCACCGCTTTCAATAGATGCTTAATTATAATATCATAGCTAATACGACCCCATGGATAAGCAAAAAATGTTTTTCTATCGGCCGAGAGCAAAATCCACTTTTTTGGAATATTTGTACTCACATCTTTTGGGCAAAGAAAGCTATGAACAAAATAAACACAATGATTTTTTTACATCTTTACTAAGATTTTTGGTTTGGAGATGGTCAATCAACTCATTTCTCTTGCAACTCTTTCCCACAACCTCAAGAATTTCTTTTCGTCTTGTCTTAGTTGACATATTTTCAACATCATACACATCTTCATTATGGCAATTTAAGCCGGTGATGATAGCAAACTCCTTCATTCCAAAACAAATGGGCATGCCACTATAATTTATCCAAATTTCTTCTTTTCTACGGCTATAAATTTGACGTCGAAGAAGTTGATAGACTAAACTCATTTGAAATCTTGTACGAGTATCTTCAAGTTGTAAGTAATTTCCGAAAATAGAAGATTGAAAGAACTTTACCAATTTTTATTTTTCTAAAATCGTTCTAAATTTAGAAAACTTACGTAACTCCGACTTAACAGTTAAAGAACCTCTTAAGTTTGGATACCTATCAATCATTGACTCCAAATTGTAATTTTGCATACCTAATCGACTTCACAATGAAGTAACCAGGTGAAGGACGGATCGGAGAAGACTCAACAATAGGAGATGTCTCCTTTTCTGGAATGGCTATATCATTTTGTTCCTCCTCAACTGCTCTATCATCTCTTTCTACATTTGTAGAAGAAACATCTATTTCATGTTCTCCTTCTTCTTCTATAGATTTTTTCAAATTTGTGTTTTCTAGTTCTTCTTCTTCTCTTTGTCTTTGTGTTCTGATTCGCCTTCCATACTTTTTAGTAGGAGTTGTTCATTTTTTCCTTGGAGTCATGGATGCACAATCTACATAAAAACCATAAAATCAAAATGTAATAATAAAAAAGACAATTCATTATCATTTAGATAATTTTGAAAGTTAGTTTCAAAACCACATAAAGAAATAGGGTAAACAATTATAAATGTAGCAACTGTTGCTTTTCACTCGCAAAATTCTTAAACTTTTACAGGTTCATAGCTTTCAATTGCTATTTAGAGTTCCATTAAAAATTCCACACTTGACCTACCTGAACCTAATTTAAGTGCAACAGTATTGTCCTTCATCTTCCATGTCTCTGGATTCTATGAGACATCCAAACTCTAACAAATCACATAACACCATTATCGTTCAGAATATATCAAACATTAAACCCACACCAACAGTATTGTCCTTTAGCTCTCTAATTTCTCTAAACTAAGTAAATGAAGGGCTTACTTCTCATTCATAGGCATAAAAATAAAAATCAGCACAAACATTTTCGGATAGAGAACTCTCAATGAACTCTAGAAATCTTTTCAGCAATGCAGGTGATAATTTGGACAAAAATAACACAAAAAATTATAAACAAAATAACTCAATGGATTTTCAACCTTTACACTCTCAAAACCCTAACAATGAAAGAAAAGAAAAAAGTGTTACCTTAAGGGTAGATGACGGCGATGACGAAGAAGACGACAGACGAAGACAAAGATGACAGACGACGGACGAAGAAGACAAATGAAGATGAAGAAGACGAACCCTAACTTGTTCGCAACAATTGAAAGAAAAAGAAACACAATGAGAAGTTGGGTTTATTTTGAATACTTTTAAAAGTTTAGAAGTTTTAAATATTACACTTTAGACCCCAATTATCTTAATCACTAATTAAAAAAGAGTTTGACTTGGTCAGATCTTTTTTGTCACCAATTTTAATTTCAACACTTTTTTGTCATCTCCTCCTCAATTTACTCAAGACTCCATTAATCCTCAACTAAGGACAAAAATCACCAGCCTTGTTTAGGTGAAATTTTCATCTTTTTCTTCTACAATGGCAGACGTCCCTTTCTTCCTCCCCTCATTTACATCTCTCTTCTTTCATTTGGTCAAGAAAATGCCAAAGAACTTTTGAGATTTCAGAGAAAGAATCATCAAACAGAGATTTCAAAATTCAAACGACTATTTTGTTTCTTAAAATCCCGCCCAAACTTGAGCCAAGAACCCTAGTTCATTGCTATAAATACTAACACATTCCACTCGTTTTGAGAGGATTTTTCCGACCTTGATAATAGCCTTTGCACTCATTTTTAACAAGAAGTTTTCTGCCCCCATAGCACCTGGATTCGCGACTTTTTCTCTTAAAAAATTAGCTTTGTATTCTCTTTTGATCTTGGCTGAAACTCGATTTTTCAAGTTTGTTGGAGTTCGTAGTTGTTCGAGCTTAGACTTTCGATCAAAGCACCTTGTTCACTGCCCCACTGCAGGTGACATTCGTCTCTTTTATTTTCCTTTACTTCGTCATCTCTACTATGAAATATCAGGCCTGTTTTAAGTATTCATGTCTTGCAAGTAATTTTTCTTAGTTTATTTATGATAATTGTTGATGCCGAAATGTATTTAGATTACTTTCGAGATTAGTATAGCTTTGAAGCTTTGTTTTCATTGTGTGTTAGATAGCATGATTACATTACTAGTAAGCGTTTTGTTTGCCGTATCTAAAGAAATTTTTATGCGCATCAGCTTTTTCCGTTAAATTGATTTGTTAAAATTGTTTCTGTTGTTAAAAATGTTCTCTATTTTAGCTAGAAATAGGCAAAAATGGCCAGGAACTAAAATGCTCTCTTATTGAAAGCTATGACTGTATATAGGCATCCTTGTGAAGTTTTATTTTACACGTTAGTAGTATTTTAAGTTCTTTGTTGTTTGTTAGTTAAATCATGTGTATTTTGTTATTTTTTTAGTGTTAAGTAATAGCAGTATGGTGTGTATAAAATCTGGAAAGGACATACTTTAGTTTGATTGCAGATCATTTATTTTCTTTAATAAATGTAACCCATATAAAAAAATATTTTTAATCTCTTTGTCATTCTGTTATACATTTGGATGTATGTAAATTTTGAAGGAGTATGATTTAATTCATGCTCGCTTGCACTTAAAAAACTTGAAACTTAGTTATATCTATTTTTATTCAATATCGAGTAAGGTTGGATTGTCTTACTAATCTCTTTACCTTCTCTTTTACTTGCATGAACTTTGGAGCAAAAATGGAGTCCCAATTAAGGACTCTTGCAAAAAAATAGAGTCTTATGGACTCGTTTCTGGATACCCGCATATGGAGTCTTTACTATATCTTAGACTACCCGAATAGCAACGAAAGCAGGCAAAACTCATTTGGCGGCGTTTATATGGCTTCTTATATTATTATTATTATTATTTAGCATTTATTTGTTTTAACTTGCTTATGTGACTTGAATATGTTCTTGTTTTTGAATTGCTCACATTGGATAGATAATTGGGTTTGGGAACCTTTATTTTAGTTCTAGTTATTAATGATTTTCTTAACTTATATGTAGTCTTAACTTTATTTCTAAAAAATACTTTAAAAAATAAAACAAGGGAGCCAACTTTTTTTTTAAAACAAATTTGAGCTCTGAGCTCTTTTATTCAATCAAAAAGAAACAAAGTACACATTCACGTGGCCCAACTTTAAAATGGAAATTTATTCCGTATATGACTATCCTCTTTATATTTCTAGCCCTATTTCCAACTCTTTCCTTAATTTTTGTTTCCAAATTCTCTTCTTTCATATTTGTAGTTGTGCCACCTTCTTGCTTCTTACTTTCACGAATCTTCAGTTTCTCCGCTGCCTCCCTTGAATCATCAGTGTTCACCCATTGTTGTGTGCTACTACTCTTCTTCCTCAGCTTCAAAAAGTGTTGTACCTGTTTATCTTCCTCCTTATTTGAGTGACTAATCTCGCCTTCTTTTGTAGGTGTGTATTGGGTCGAAGTTCCATTTGATCTCTAAGAGGAACTTAGACAAGTGACTCGACTTCCGCATTCCAGGTATGCCTCTTTCCCTCTTTCTGCCTTTGTCATGATCTTGCTCCTTCTGATATATGGATCTCATAGCGTAGTAATCGGTGGAGCCAACTATGTTGTTGTCGAGCTTTCTCTGTTTTACACTAGGTGTGCTTTGGATTCCATTCTGACTGACTATTGGTGGTGTTCCTTTTTGTAAACTCATAGCCAAGACTAGGTAGGTCTTTATATTTTGCCAATTTAATGCCCTGGTAGTGGCAAAAACCTGCAATGTAAAAATAACTCTATCGAGGCTCTCCACTTCTTGATTAGTGTATATGTCGTCCATGTTGGCTATTTAAATCTGTTATCTTTCTTGTCTTGATTCTCAAATTTATGATTTGTGATTTATTCATTTTAGAATCCTTCTGAACTTTGCTGGTAATTGCTCAAATTGCTTGTATTCATGTATCTCTAACTTATTGTATGCACTATTAGCAATGGCGTCAGCTAGTTGATTTCCTTCTCTATATACATGCTGAACTTTGAAACTGTGTTGATCCACTAGTTGTCTTACTTCTTCCATCATGTCTAGCATCTCCCAAGGTATTTTCCAATCCCTGAGTATCATTTTCATGTACCTAATGAATCTGTTTCTATGATGACCTTCATGAGTTTGTTTTTTATACAGAAACTTAGTCCTCTCAGCACTGTTGTCGCCTCCGCCATGTTATTTGTAGAGATTCCTATCTCCTAAGCTTCTGAAAAAACCAATTCTCCCCTTTCATCACTTACACAAAAGGCATATGTACTAACTCCAGGGTTTCCTCTTGATGACCTATTTGTGTTGTACTTAAACCACCTTTCTTCTAGCAGCTTCCAAGTCACACTTTTATAAAAACAGTTTAGGTTTGTAATGTGTGAGATATACAACCCCTTCCTCCTAGGTAGCTGGAAATTGGATCTAAGGGCAGGTTTGTTTTACGAACTGGTTTATTGTGTTTTGACACTGTTGAACCAGTTTGAAAAAACTCACCTCCCTTTCATGTCAACTAGCATTTCTTCGCTTCCATAATTCCCACATAAGAGATAAGAGTCGTTGGTACTATCTTGAAGATCTTTTGTATTTTGGTAGTACCCTTGACCTTCCACCATGAGTTTATAAGCTATTGTAGATGTATTCCATTTAGTTCAATACCTACACAAGAAGCAAACTTCTTCCATAGCTTTTGGGCTATGGGAGATGTTAGAAAAACATACTCCATCGATTCCTGTTCGTACTCTTCACAACAGTGACATCTCGAGGCAATGTGTATCTTCATTCTCTTCGGATTATCATCTGTGGAAATTCTCTTCCTCCACACCCTCCATCGATTCCTGTTCATACTCTTCACTACACTTTCCTGCTCTTACTTTCCACCAAATTTCATGCTCCACCTCTTCCGTAATCTGAATAATCATTTTCCATACATGTGACGCTCCACTCTCTTTGGCCATGACTGGATGATCTTTTTTGCAATACTTGTTCCACATATAATTTCCCCACAATGAGTTGGTAGCCACTCTAAAATTCCACCACAACTTAGCAAACAAAGCCTTAGCAACATCATGAAGAGATCTAAATCCTACTCCACCTTGCTTATGGGGGTAACACATGTCGTCCCAAGCCACCCAATGTTTACCCTTCAATCCTCCTGTTTTTCCCCAAAAAACTTAGCAAAGATTTGGTGAATCTTATTTATGATACCCTTGGGAGGGTTCATTGCTGATAACAAGTATATAGGCATAGATTGTAGTACATGAGCAATAAGTATTTGTCTCCCCCCATAAGATAAGAATTTGTTCTGCCAGCACATCACTCTTTTATTGATTTTAATTAGGATGTATTCAAAATGTGATATCTTATTTCTCCCATAGAACACTGGACATCCTAGGTATGTGAATGAAAAATTACCCTGTTGTATCCCCGTCCATCTTCCTAATCTCTGTCCTGACACAATATGAGCCTTCTCATGAAGGTAGAAAAAACACTTGTTCTTGTTAATCATCTGGCCTAACACTTGTTTATAATCTGCTAGGACCTTCATCATCTTTTTCTCTGACTTCTTATCTCCCGAGCAAAACAAAATGGTATCATCCGCATATGTCAAGTGATTAATGTTTGGAGACCATTTAGGCATGCCATAACCCCTATACTCTCCATCTTCATGTAATTTATTTAGTCCACGGGCCAATACCTCTGCATCTATCATAAAAAAAGTTGGTGATAGGGGATTCCCTTGCTTTAAACCCCTAGATGACTGAAAGAACCCATAAGACTGCCAATTTACCAATACTGAGTACCAATTATTTGATATCAATCTCAAAATCATGTCAATCATTCTCTCCGAAAAATCAAACTTCCTTAGGACCTTCGTAAGGATTATCCAAGAGACCCTATCATATGTTTTAGCCATATCTATTTTCACCACTACATTCTGCCACTTGTTTCTCATATTGATATCTCTTATTATTTCTTGTGCAAGGAGCACATTTTCTGTAATGCTTCTTCCTCGAATGAAACCAGATTGGTTTGGGGAAATGATTGTGGGAAGGATATTAGCAATTCTTTCATGTATCAACCTTGAGATAATTTTATTGATAAAAGTACTCAAACTTATTGGTCTTAAATCAGTAAAATTTTGGACATTTTCTTTTTTTGGAATCTGGATAAGATTTGTATAAGTAATGAACCTGGCAGCATCTGTCCACAAAAAAAAGCCCTGACCATTTTAGTAATGTCCTCATTAATAATTCCCCAGCACGCTTGGAAAAAAGCTCCTGAAAATCCATCTGGCCCACTGGTGCTGTCACTGTTCAGCTCAAAAACCACCGTTTTAATCTCCTCCAAGCTTGGTAGTTTTTCCATCTCCTCATTTTGCTCTGCCGATATCACATATGGTATAATATCAAGCATCTCCAAATTATTCATCGCGTCTGCTTCTCGGAATTGTTCCCCAAAGAAATCATGTTGTCTATTTTATTTGATCATTAGTGTTGAAGGTGTCACCATGGTTGGATTGTATCTCTCTGATATGCAGCTTTTACCTTCATCCTTTGACATAAGCATGAAAGAATTTTGTATTCCTATCCCCATCCTTAAACCATCTCATCCCCGCCTTTTGCTTCCAAAATTCTTCTTCAATATTGAGATATTTTTTTAGCTTCGCTTCAGCTTTACTAAGATTACTCTTATTAGCCTGTGATGGGCTTATTTCGAGCTGAATTTCCTTAACCCTCATCATATCTTCAAGGGTCGCCATTTTCTCAAAAATGTTCCCATACACTTGTCTGTTCCACTCCCCTAAAGCTCTCCTTACTTTTTTCATTTTAGCATTAAACTCTAAGAAGGGATCCCCAACAAAATCAACGCACCAGGTTTTCCTCACTATCTCCAAAAATTGTAGTTGTTTAGTCCAAAAATTTAGAAATTTAAAAGGTTTGACCACATTTACTTCTTCAGAACTACATACCACTAGTAAGGGGGCATGATCTGACCCCTGTCTAATTAGGTGATGAACGCAACTACTCGGTAGTATCTCCAGGAACTCATGGTTGACCAGAACCCTATCTAACCTTTTGAAGATTCAACCCTCTTCTATCCTCCCATTCCACCACGTAAATTTGCTTCCCGTTGTTGGTAATTCCACAAGCGCACTATTGTTAACACAATGAGCAAAATCACTTACCTCTGAGTGAGTAAAAGGGAGACCTCCTAGCTTCTCCTCTGCATTTAGAATAACATTAAAATAGCCCCCCACTATCCAGGGTTCACTACTTCCACCTGAGAGCTCCTCAATTTCATCCCACAATTCCATTATATCGGTATCAGTACACCTTGCATACACCGAGGTAATGTAGAATGATTTATTGTGAAAAAGAAATTTCAAAGTAATTTGTTGATGACTATCCCTTGTCACATGACTTGTCCACTGCTCCTTCTAAAAAATCCAGATCTTAGATGAAGAATTTGCCACTGCATTATCAAAGCCCAATCTCCTCTTATAAACCTATATCTCTTCTGGATCTTGAAAAGGTTCCAGGAGAGCAATGAATGAAAAATGATGTCTTCTATTCATCTCTATTAATCTCTCAAATGATTTTTGAGAATTAACAGATCTAATGTTCCAAAAATAATATTTGTCCTATAATTGAGTAATGGTATTGCCCTTCTCCTTACTCCTTCTTGTTTTTACTTGAAGAGGTATTATAGTATGCATAATCCTATTCTTTTTATAACCACTTTTTAGCTCCTCCATATGTCGAGGTGATAGGTCACCTGCCTTGCTGGCACTCTGTATATTCATCTCCATATCTTCATCTTCCCTCTCCTCCTGATAGCTTTTCTTCTGAGTTGGCGTCAGCTCATGAATATCTAGAATACTTTTATCGCCTGACTTCTGCTCAACTATGCATAAAGGGTCTGGAGTGGTGATTGATTCTTTATTCCTCTCCTTCTCCGGGTCCCATATCGTAAATTTTTGTGCCTTCATTTTTTATTAAACCCACTGTATCCTCTCTTTGTTTATGTTGTGTTTCATCTTCTATCCTTCGTTCATCACGCACCCTTTCGTGATCAGTTGAATTGTTCCCCAAAGCTTCATGACTTGTGAAATTATCCTCTACCCACTTCCTTGTTGACACCTCCACTTTTGTGTTGGATGTCTCCTCAATGATCTCCTCAACCTGATCGGGATCCTTTAGTGCCTCAAATTGATTGTTCAACGTCCACCTTTCTTTTTCCTTCTCCATTAGTTTTGGCTTAGGATTCCATACTTGTGTACTGGTTTTCTGCTTATTGTAAGTCAAATTTGATTGGGTCCTTCTATTTCTTTGTTCCTGAAATTGTTCATTTGCATGTTCCTTTTCCCCTTTGTCTCCTGCCTTAATTTTACCCCCCTATGTTGTTGTCTGTCCAATCTCCGTGTGACCTTTCTTTTCTTGCTTCTCCAACTCTTTCTCCATGAAAACCTCAGTGTTCTTTGGATATAATTTCTGGTGTAGCGCATAACACTCTTGTTCGTTGTGACCTTGTAGCCTGCAAGTCACGCAGTACTTAGGAACATAATCGTATTTTATTCTGATCCATTTTTCTACCACCTCACCAGATTGTTTCCTAACCCCAATGTTGATTAGTTTTGGGAATTCCTCCAATAGGTCCACCTCCACTTTGACCCTAGCACAGCTGGGTCATGTCTGGTTTTTGGTCGCCATGTCCACCTGCAATGGCTTACCAACTGCTGCAGCAAAAGAGAAAATTGCTTCCTTCACAAAAAAAATCGGTGGAAGTCTCGGAAAGGATATCCATGATATGGTTGTCGTCGTTTCCGCCTCCGGATCGAACATAGGATCCCATTTGAGTGTTCTCATGGGATACGATCATTGTCGTTGCGTCAAATAAAAAGCTGGCTTTGAAAGCAATTTGACGTAATCCTCCATAATCTCTGCTCTGATAAAGACATGTCGGTTACCCAATAATCCAATATTGCATTCTCCTTTTAGCTCACATCGTTTTTGGATTATCTTCCGTAGCTCCTTAATTTCTGGCATTCCATAAGAGAATTTCCCAATCACAGCATATTGTAAGTTTTCCTTGTAAATCATCTGTGTGACTTCCTCCTCATCCCATACAATTCTTGGTTCCCTGTGAAGATATGAAATTTGTCTCATTGTTATTGGTTTAGTGTTCACTAGGCTTGGTCGTAAAATTATTGCATAGTTTCTTGTTAATGCTGGATCTGCTTGGGTTTGACCAGCCTCCGAAGGAGACTGGCCGAAGGTGGTGGCTATGGCCACCGGTGAATCAAGGTAAAAATGTAATTAGGGTTTGCGGCGGCTCCGAGATCAATAATCTAAAAAGGTCTCGCATGCATTAGTTTATTTAGACAAGGGAGCCAACTTTGTTTTAAGCTTAAAACATTTCAAAGTGTGCTACCACAAGTACATTATTTTTAAAAGAAAGAAATTATTTTTAAACTTTTAGCGATAAGTTTTCAGATTAAGTAAAGTTGTTTTAAGTAAATGACCTTTTTATTTACTTTGAATTGAATGAGTTTACAAATGATAAAATATTTTTCAACTTACAACTTTTCAAATTCTTTTACCACTCATATTTAGCTTTAAAATTAATTAACCTAAGTTTGGTCGGTTAACTGTTTTTAACAGATTTTAAAGGGTGCTTTACCCCTTCCCTTTAAGATAATTAGAACCCTTACCTAGAATTGCATAAGGTTAAGTAGACTTTGATATAGAGTTTATTTAGCATAACTTAAGCAAAATAGGTGTCCTAATTCACCTTTAACGTAATTAGGTGGCGACTCTTTAAAATAGCATTAAGATTCATCAATATGTTGTACACCGTTTGAACCTCGAGTTAAAAAAGGGTATAACATATGTTTCTTTGAGTTGAGTGAGTTGAGAAGAGGTAAATATTTTTCTTTTCCATCAGTTCGAGCTTATGTTTATGCTTTAGAATTCCCCTTACATGCTCGTACATTCCATGTACTGACGTCATCTGTCCTGCATCTTTTATGATGCAGATACAGGTATTCAGGGTCATCAACATAAACTTTGTTGAGACCACTTGCAGTTCGAGTTAGCTATGGTAAGTATCATTGCTTTCGGAGGATTTCATTTACTTTCAGTTTTGTCAGGATATCGTGGGTCTTGTCCCGACTCTCATCTTTGTCATTTAGAGGCTTCATAGATAGACAATATAGTTTGAGAAGTCTGTTTCATTTATCTTGTTAAATGTTTTAAAGACTTGAGTTGCCTATTTCTGGCTAGTTGTATGTTCTAGTATATCAGAGTTAATCATTTAAGGTACAACTTTTGTATTTGAGTTTGATGAATTTTATTCAGTTTTAAGCTTTGTATGTATGAGTTAGTCTTCCGCTTGTAGTCAGCCAGGATGAGGGTTCGCTTGGGGACCATCAATGGTTCTCGATTGTCGGCCACGTCTAGGGTGTAGGCTCGGATCATGACAATTTACTTTTTGAAAATCACTTTTGAAATGTTCTATGTATAAAACAATTAAGAAATATATACTTAGAAAGAATCATCACTTAATATTTTTAAGAGTTAAGAAATAAAAAGACTCTAACAAATAAAATTAAAAAATTCAGAGAAAAGGATAAGAGGTTCTCATTTCCACTTCAAGAAAGTGTTAGAACTTTAATTGTTCGTTAATATGCAGGTATCCGACGATTTAACTAAAAATTGTTTGACTAACTTCGAGAAATAAAATAACTAAAGTAAGGAAAGCTTTCTTAAGCTTATTTTTGAAAGTGAGATTCATTTGAACACTTTAAAATTGAATAAACATGAGTAAAACTGTGGCTTATTCAACTAAAAATGCACAAAGAATTTGATAAACAAAGTAAAACCAATCACAAAAGAAATTAGTTCATCTTTTAGCGAATTCGACTGGTTAAATAAAGTTAGGGAGATCATGATAATACTACAATCAAATAATCAAAGTAATGAAAGAAGTATCGATGTTTGGGTCTTCTTGGCCGCCTGAGACTTTGGACTTGAGGCCCAATTCCAGTATGTATATCAACTGTATACATTCACTGTATATCAGTATATATCAACCTTTTTATACCTGCATTTTGTACGTATACAACTCATTTTTGTCTTCTGAAGCCTATATATTAGCTCCGTTCCCTGTGTATTTGCTTTCATTGACAAGGCTGATTCGAGAAGAAAAGATTTGGGCCTCCATGGCCCATTTGAAATGCAAACGGAGAAACATTTGAGTCCAAATTGGACTCCAACAGTGTGTCAGAAGAAGGAAAAGAGGAATAGATCAGTGAATGAACAATTTCTTTAGTAAAATACATTCATTTAAAGGAAGCGGAAACGATGCAGAAATAAAAGAACTATCATAACATTGAATAAAAGTTCAAACAGTGTGTTTGTGATAATTATTTTTTAAAATTACGACACAATATCACTAAATTTATGTCCACCCCCGCCTACTAAGTTGTTAGACACACATACTACCACAAAGGAATATGTGGTATTATTATCGTAATGAATGCCGTATTTATTGTTTCACACTTTCTAGAATTAGAGTTGAAATAAATACAAAATTTAAATATGGGGCAAAAAGAAGTTGAGCTTGCGTTTAATTTAATAATATAATTCAAGAACCAACCACATATGCGAGGTAGTGCAAGGGGTCCGTTAAGCAGAGATCTCGAATTTGAGCATATAGGAAGCACTTTCCTTTCAATGAGACTTTATGTGGAGCAAGTCTGAAATAGTCGAACTCCAATATAGATACTCCACACCGAATAAAAAATATAAAAAATAAGAAAAGAAAGAGAGTATAATCCAAAGAAACCCTCCTAATTAAGAAGCAAATTAAAAAGAGATAATCATAATTCAAACATATATGATGCAGATTGAGAGAATTGTCACATCTGGTTAAGAAACAGTTGGTATAATTTTTGTTGTATTAACTACTCACCGAAAGTATATGATATTGATGTAATTAATAATTTATTAACTACTTATATTAATATTCTATGTTGAACAAGAATGAAGGCGGTGGTTGAACAATTTATATTTTCAGATATTTGCTGACAAATTTGACATCAGAATTTATTTCATTATGTGTCAATATCATATAAGAAAATGAGACTACATTACGCCAATCATTAGTGTAAAAACAATTTATGTTATGGAGTAATATTAGGTGGCTTATAATAAGGCAAATATATATACTCTTTTTTAGCTTTAATTTATCATGTTGTGTCTATTTTATTCTTGCTTTTAAATACAATTCATTTTTTTAATGTTTAGATGCTTATATTTAAGGCATAATACATAAATATGTCCTTTAATTTGACCTCATTTTACATTTATACCCTCCAACTTTCGGTGTGCATAAGTAGGCACTTTAACTTGTATAAAATTGAACAAGTAGACACATGAGTCCTACGTGACATAATACACATAGGACACCATATAGGATGAAAATTACCATGTAGGATGTCACGTAGGGTGTGTGTCTATTTGTTCAACTTTATACAAGTTTAAGTGTCTACTTGTGCACACTCAAAGTTGGAGGACATAAATGTGAGCTGCAGTCCAAGTTAAAAGACATATTTATGTATTATGCCTTTATTTATAATATTTTATCAAACCTGCAGTCCATGGTGTTCTTGCAAAATGTATACTTTTAACTTTTATAATTAAATTAAATATTATTAATTATTTATATAATATTGATTTAGCATAATTCAATAAAAAAATTAAAATTACAATTTGTATTTATAAAATTACTTAATACGCATGAAAATTATAATTACAATCTAATTATAAATGCATCTGAAACAATGTTTTAGGAATCTAATTAAAATTCAAATTTTGGCGGTCTTTACTTGTGGACGTTTGTGGGTGTGTTTTTATGAACTATTTTACTTTTTCTGCATATTGAAAAAAGAAACAACCAAATCTCCCTTCGATATTAAATTAGAATAGAATTCAATTAAACTTTTGAATATTACTAAATTATCACATGCTGCATGAATTTGGCCCTACAATTCTAAAATTAAAAGGAAAATCATGACTACACACTTGCACAACTAATAATTAGCCCAAAAGATTAGGTATATGATATATCCCTTAAGTACACAATAACATGTGGGCATTAATCTTTTGTTATATTTGAGAATGTGACATGTGACCATGAAAGGGTAGACTTTGAAGTTTCAATAATTATAATCATCCACCCTGTTTTGAACTTCTTATGAACTTGCAATATATATAAAGAATAATTATATGTTGTTGCTATCATTAAAAGACCGATCCAAATTACTAGTGATTTTTCAAGGTTTAAAGTTAATGGATCTAAAAGATATCTCATAACGTATGAATTTTTATATATAGTTATCTGATTGCAATTTTTAGTTTAATGATTGGTTAAGTAGGAAGACAAAACTTGTGCTATTATAAATATAGGTTTATAGTCCCCAAATTAGACGTAAAATTTTCGTTCTAGCATCCCATCAATGAAAAGGACAGGACAACTTATGTTTTTAGTTCGGGAGACTAATAACCACAACATGGAGAATTACTATAATTACGCTCATGTATTAAAGTTTTAATTCCAATAAATTGATATACAAAATCCGAATGCGGAGACTTGGACAATTAAATTGTGGTCGTCTTTATCAGAGGAAGAAAAATGTGTTCCACTCTTTTTTCTTAACTAAGATTTTGTCCTATTGAAAATTTCGGATAATATTTCTAATGAGACAACATGTTGTGTATTACTAGCTAGTAAAATATATGTACTCTTTGCTCTTCTAGAATTTTTTTTAATGATTTTTCCATAGAAAGGTTTTAATGAGTCACATTATGTATTAATGAATACTCAAGAGAAAGTGTTATAAATAATCATGTTGTAAATACCTAAATAAGCTTGCAATCAAGCCGACATCACAAATAGTTCAAGCAGACAACTTGCAAGTAGTTCAAGTAGACAACTTACAAGCAGAAAGAGGTGCCATAATGTGTCGTGAATGACATATCATGGACTACTCCTTTTAGCCGGCAACTTCTTTTCTATAAATATGAAGTTAATCCAGCTCATTTATATATCAATTCAAAATTGAATAATATATCAACTATGTTTCTATACACCTCTCTAGCATATGTACTTAATTATTTTTTATCTTTATTTTATAAATAACAATCTTGGCATTATTGATCCATATTTTCTTGTGGTGCCTCTTGAAAAACAAATTGAAGTTTCCATCCCCAAAATATGTCTTATTGGATTAAGAAATAAGTAACAACTAATTATAATATTATATCTACCGGCTGGAGAAATGATCCATTTGAGAGCCTAAATGGTAATTAAATCGTCAATGTACTCCAAGAGAAGAAAAAAAATGGCTCAACAAATAAGAATAATTATAGTAATATCCTTAAACGAATAAACACAAGCTTCAAAATACAAGTTTATTAGACAAACAAGAATCACAAATTACATGAAGATTACAAATATGACCAATACATACAATAAAATATATATATGGCTTTTTCACACTCTGGATAGTAGTACATTATATTGTAGCAAATTAAATTAAAAAACAAGACAATAAATGGTTGTACAGAGTTACATGATATTATAAAAATTGATTGAGGACATTTTTCATCAAGAAATTGGCGATGATGAGATTAGTTTTTTGGGAGAGATGGAAAGAATCCCAAAATACATATTTATTTGCATCAGTGCATGTGAGTGGGTTTAATTTGTCACATAAGTAACTCATTTCAAATAAACCCGTGCCACAACATGCTACACCAGCCACCTCAAATCCTGTTTTCAAAGCAAAAGAAATTAACCAATTCATTAGAAGATAATCAATTGTAAATCATTCAAAGAGATGTAAGAAATGGTGAATTTCATTTTAGAAATCACAAAATAAATATAGGTAATAACATTTAATTACTTCTTCTCCTATATAAGAATTAAGAAGTCAGTGAGAGCAGCTCAATCAGGCATCTCTTCGTTGCATGTAAACTTAAAAATGCAGGGCCTTTTTGAGAATATGTGCTTGAAGATAGTTGTACTTGATGATGTAGTATTTGTACCATCTCCCTTGGGCACAACAATGCACATGTATAGTGTTGCTACAACTTCCTTTTTTACTTTGTAATGTTATTGTATTAATACTACAAAGAACCATGACTGATTTACAATCGGCACAATACATAAATATACCCTTTAACTTGATCTTAACTGTCATTTGTGTCTTCTAATTTTGGGTTTGCACAAGTAGAGATTTAAACATGTATAAAATTGAATAAGTATACATGTACACACGTCTTACGTGACATAATACATGCAGGGTAAGACACCACATAAGATACTGCGTAGGACGTGAATTGCCACATAGAACGTCAAGTAGGATGCATGTATCTATAATTTGCTCAACTTTATACAACTTTAAGTGTCTACTTGTGCGCACCAAAATGAGAAAAACATAAATATCAGATGAGGTTAAGTTAGCTACATATTTATGTATTATGCCTTTACAATAACATAACAAAGTACAAAGAGAGAAGTAACCATATAGTTGAATGAATAAAAAAAAAAAACTTACCAAATGAGGAAGGATTTCTGATAATTTGAAGTATGAGCTCATATGGATTAGAAAAAACCATTTTCATCCCAGGAAGTTCCCTATTTAACTTGTCAACCAAACCATTCAACATCACATTAAACCTCAAAGCACAGTCATTATATTTTTCATTGCATACATCTCCATGTCCTCTTATAATATTTGTTGCTCTTTCTAAAGGTAAACATCCCATTGGAGGAAGTCCAGTAAATGATATTTTCCTAGCTCCAAGTTGATAAATTTGTTTGATAAAATTCTCAGCAAGTTCAATTAGAAAGCCTTGATATTGTTCTATTGTGAATTGAGATGCACGTTTGCTTTGTATTGAATAATAATTCTCCAAGAAATCATTTGTTCCCAAGCTCACTAGATATAGTGCTTCTTGTATTATGTATTTTGCTTTTTTGCTCCCTACATATGCTTCTAGTTTCTTTTGATACTCCTTGTAGTTCTCTATTTCCTTCCACAATGGTATCACACTCTGTCAAAGGAGTCAATTAATTAGATAAAAATGGAAGGAATTTTGACAGGAGTATAATCGCTCATCAAAATAATTGATAATAGGCATACTTTCACCTATTTTGGCGGATTATATATACATAATACTTCTTTTGTCCCAATTTAGGTGGATTATATACCATCTTCCTAATTTAGGCGGATTATGTATACATACTATTTTCTCTATTCCAATATATATGACACACTTTCTTTTAGTCTATTTCTAAAAAATGACATACTTACTAATTTGACAAATAGTTACTTCCTCTGTCTAACAATAATTATTGTCCACTATTGATTTGACACATATTAAGAAGCAGTAATTGATAGGGGTAATTTATCAAATCACCCTATTAATATAAGTCATCTAAACATTGAAAAATGAATATTAGTATTTAATAGCAAAGGTAAAATGACACAACATAATAAATTTTTCACTGATTTTATAAACTAGACAAATATTATTAAACATCTCAAAATAATATAATGAACGAGTAAAAGTAAATGAATAAAGTGATATTTTATCCATCTTAAGTC
Organism: Solanum tuberosum; assembly: GCF_000226075.1. Classification (NCBI taxonomy): domain Eukaryota; kingdom Viridiplantae; phylum Streptophyta; class Magnoliopsida; order Solanales; family Solanaceae; genus Solanum; species Solanum tuberosum. The sequence continues at coordinate 479,627 of NW_006238959.1, forward strand.
CCACTTACCGACAAAAAGTTCATAAAGTAGTTATACTTCTTTTAAGGAAAATTTTGAAAATTTCCAAAGTCTTTCTATATTTTTAAATTATATGCCCAATAAAACTAGATTACATAAATTAAGACGAAAGAGTATAAATGCTCCAAAAAGAACCCAGTGTGCACGGAGAGTGGTTAATAAATGTCCTATTCACAATTCACCCAGCAAACACAATTATATTCCGGGCCACAAAAAATAAACAGAATTATATTATTTCAAAGTCAATTTAAGTTATGGCCATGGATGATAGTATTAGGATAAAAATAATTGTAATTTATAGCGGTGATAAATTAAACGGTAAATAGACTATATAATATAATATTTTGATCAAGTGACTTACAAATTCAAAACAAAATTAATATTTCAATATACATAAAATTTATTGAGATTATAATCTCTGGCTAAATGAAACTCTCAAAAGATTATATTGTGGATACCTCGATGATCTTTTATTATGATATAAGAACGGCGTTTAATTAATTTATAATGTCCAAACTTTTTCTTCGAGAAAGAAATAACCTAATATAAAAGAGTTTTAAATTTTTTTCTTTTAGAAAAATAAAAACAACTATTCTACTAATACTTTAATTTCCCATCCAAAGAAAAATAAAATTCAAATACGATATGAAAATCATGACGAGACAAATATTCTATCCATGAAATGATTTGTCTCACTTTCTTTTTTGGTCACTTAAAATAAAAATGTTATATCCATCTCTTTCTTTCAATTTATGTGACAGTTTTAGTTTTATCAAAAATTTGCGCATAAAATCTTCAATTTTTAAAAAATAAAATTTATATATTTATAAACTACATAAAACTATTTAAAAGATACATGAAATTTGTGGTAAAAAATAAAATTATTTGAATCTCAAAAAATGTGTTACATAAATTGAGACAGATCGAGTAGTAAGTAGAGAGATGGAATGGATTGCTTACTAGAACTTGAGAAGTGGCATTATCATAACCAGTACCAGCAGAAGCAAAACAAACTCCACCAGCAAAATCAGTTATACTAAACATTGGATCCAAATAAGCAGGCACAAATGGTCTCAAACCAAAAGCCTCAGATATAAAATCTGGCGGGATACGTCCATTACAAAACCTTCCTGTTGGCATTTTACCATAAAAATCACGTCCATAAGGCTCAAAATTACTCTTAAGAACAGTAGAAATCTGGTTATTATTCCCAGCATCTACCGACGAATCGCCGAATACTATAATTGCTGGAACTTTTCCTCCTACAACACAAGGGATGATAATTAGTTGGACAAAAATTATAATAAGACATGGAATGAACTTGTAATTAGCTTCCATTTTTTTTAAATTTTGGGTGGTTGAGTTTATTGTTTAAGGTTATGGGGATTTGAGTTAAGTATATTCACTTCTTATACAGGTGAATAGGTGGGAAAGAGGGTCCTTTGGCAGGAGTTTGTTGGTGTATCATTAATGATGAGTAATGAAAAAATTATCTACGTGTTACTCATCCCGTTTTATATTAGTTGTCTAAAATATTTTGTACAAGTGCTTTAAAAGGCGAACGCAATTTCGAGATACGACGCGTAAGTCCAATGGATCTATGAGATATATATATATATATATATATAATGCATCTTCAATTTAGTAATTTTATTACTAAAAATTAATAGATAAAAATAAAACTTTTAATGATAAATCTAAATAAATCACTAATGATATAGAAAAAAGATATTATAATTTTTATTTGAGAAAGGTAATAACACAAAAAATAATCACAATAGAGATAATCTTTAAAATAAAATCATTATCCATCCCCACATGTATTACTTTTCCATCCTCAACTAATATTAGCAGCAATTATTGTTCATATCTTGCCAAGAAGGAAATGATAAAAAGGGTAAGAGTAATAACAAAAAATGAATAAATATAATGATATGAAATCTCTATTCTATCAATTTCAAGAACAATTATCTAAAAATTATTTATAACATTGTTATTTTAGTTGATTTATTTATTTATATATTTTAGAAAAAAACATTATTATAACATGAAAAATAAGATAGCATAAAGTATCATATATTACACCACTAATAAAAAAATAATTTATAGCAAAAATATTTTTAAAACAATCAAAATCAAAGTCAATGCATAAAAGTACACTTTTTAGCCTGGGACTTTACGCTCGGTATATTTCCTCCTTCAATTTGTGTAGCAGAGCGTTTTTGAAATACCCCACGCTGAAACTCGTCATAGGACTCACCCTGAAAACGCCTTTGAAAACTATGCTTCCACACACACCTCAAGAAAGCTTTAAGTAGAGTTGTATTTTTCAAAATTAACCTTAGTAATAATGATTTCGAGCTTTAAATTTGACTATTATTACTTTATATAATTATTTAATACTAAGAAGTAAGAATAATGTTAAAAAAAATTAAAACTCTCTTAAATTACTAATGAACAATTAAAATAATATCCATTTTTGATAGAAGGAACATGAAAAATTAAATGGAGGGAGTAGAACTTTAGTACTCTATTATGTATATATATAATTTCCGTATCTTCATGGAATTCTTCAATCCTTTCTGATGAATTTAGTTATGAGTAGAGAATCAGTCTCCCTCATAGCCAATTTATTTTAATTTGTGTGTTAAGTGTTTGATTTGTGAGGCCTTTCACAAGAATTAGCTAAGGACTTTCACGCATTATAAGCTTTATGGATGAATTGATGGAATATTTGGAATACTCCAACATGAAAGGTCTAAAGATATATTCAATATATTATATTAAGTATTCAACCATTTTAATTACATTATAATTTTAATGAGGGATAACTTGATTTTTTTTAACTACTTTCAATCCGTAGTATAAATGGTAGAATATTATGGCCGTCTATAATTCATTCTTATAAGGAGATCTGTATGAGGATATTTACATGGACCTTCCTCAAAGATCTCAGAATCAGGGTCAGGGGCTAAACAAGTATGTAGATTCTCTAAATCCTTGTATATATTAATGTCAACAAACTTAATGTACTCCAAGCTAAGTGAAGAAAAAAAAATTAACTAAAAAAATAAGAATAATAATAGTAATGTTTTTACACGAAAAATAAATAAATTAAAAGCTTTTAGAATACAATCTTTTAAATGACAAATTACATCACTTAGCGAGTTGAAATGAAGAGTACAAATATCATATCGTCTTGATATGACTATTATATGCAATCATTTTTTTTTTATCTAACTCTAGATGATATACAATCTAGCAAATCAAACTAAAAAACAACACAAGGTATAAAATCTATCGATCTAGGTATACAAAATACATGATATTACACAAATTGATGGAGGACATTTTTCATCAAGGAATTGGTGATAATTTGGTTAGTTTTTTGGGTGAGATGGAAAGAATCCCAAAAAACATACTTATTTGGGTCAGGGCATGTGAGTGGATTTAACTTATTACATAAGTAACTCATTTCGAATAATCCTGTGCCACAACATGCTATACGTGCCACTTCAAATCCTGTTTTAAACAAAACAATTCATTAGAACATAATCATGCAATCCATTAAAAAACACTGAAATTAGCTACGAATTTCGTTACTGATATGTAGTTATTTGCTCATGGCTAATGAAAATGTCGCTAATTCTCTGCTAAGTAAAATTAGTGACATTTTTTATTGTTTAGCTATCAAATTTTTATCGTCACTAAATCCAATTTTTTAGTACATATATGTATATATATAGAAATGGATACTTACTTTTTAGAAATAATTACAAAATAACTATACTTGCTAACTTTTAACTTAATTTTACTATTTTCTTTGTCACATTTATGTGACAGTATTCTGATTTCGAAAGTCAAACAAATTATTCATGCCTTTTAAACTTTTTAACTATTGATTACTACTTTAACTTATAGTTTAAATCTCAAATAGTGAAAAATGTAATATCAATTAAAAAAATGGGCGTTCCCGTGTATATAAGTATTAGGTTCACCAATGCACACAATTATATTATTATTATTATACATCTCCAACCTGTTTTAACTATTCCTCGAGATCTTTCTACTTATGACCCTTGAATTATAGAAGAAACAATCTCAATTGCCTCTAAAAGCTTATGAAATATGTTCAAGTTGTATGATCTCAGTGATAAGGATATTTTGTGTGCCACTTGTGATGATGAGGAAATTTAACAAATAAGGTAATTGAAAGAAGAAAACTTACCAAATGAGGCAGGATTTTGGACCATTTGAAGTATGATACCATAAGGATTAGCAAAAGCTATTCTAATCCCAGGAAGCTCCTTATTTAACTTTTGAATCAAAGCACTCAACATCTCATTAAACTTCAAAGCACAATCATTATAGTTGTTACTGCATGTATCACCTTGTCCTCTTAACATATTTGCTGCTCTTTCTAAAGGTAAACAACCCATTGGAGGAAGTCCAGTTAATGATATTTTCCTAGCTCCAAGTTGATAAATTTCTTTAATAAAATTCTCAACATGTCCAATAATAAACCCTCTATATTGTTCTGTTGTGTATTGAAATGCACGTACACTTTGCATTGCAAAGTAATTCTCCAAGAAATCATTTGTTCCCATGCTTACAATATAAAGTGCTTCTTGTATTATATATTTTGATTTTTGGATCCCTACATATGCTTCTAGTTTCTTTTGATACTCCTTGTAGTTCTCTATTTCCTTCCATAATGGCATCACATTCTGTCAAAGGAGACAATCACAATGGTTAGGTCTCGTGTATAGTCGCTCATCAAAATAATAGCTGCTAATAGTATCCTTCTGTATATATATACATATGTTATACACGTAGACGACTAGTAGTATATATGGCTAGTGGTTGTAATTTTTTTTTTGGCAAGTCGCCAAATGTGTAACTCTCCTCGAGAGTTTAATGCATTGGTCAATTGATCAAAAATAACTATAAATGTTACCCAAATATACACTAATTACGTATAATGTGTATATTGTATATACATTTATTAGCTATTTTTTTTATGCATATACCATGTAAAGCTCCCTAAGAATGGACTTAAGTTATATGCATTGTTTGTTTAATTTAATTACTGATTAATGTTATTTTCTTCGTTTTAATTTATGTAAATCTATTTGAATGAATAGGGAGTTGAAAAATTCCTCGATCCATATGGTTTCCTCCTTAAAAAAAAAGGGAAAAAAAATGGAGTTGAATTTTTCTTTTTTAAAACTTTTAAAATTTATATAATTTGTATGACTCTAAATTCTTCTCATTAATTTTGAATTGAAAAGTTCATATAGTACATTGTTCCTAAATCTGGAAAGGAGTCATTTCTTTCTTTTAATAATAATATAGACAATATAAATACCTGGTATGCTTCTTCTTTTTTTCGCAAAACTTTTAGTTGATGGTGAATTTGAAAAATAATAAAAATGAAATAATTAAGGATCCATAGAGAAATGAATATTACTCCACGATGCTTTAATTATTATACCTAAAATTACTACGTAAATTGATAATAGGCCCTTCCTCACCTATTTAGGCGGATTATAAGACATTCTATAAATGCTCCATGGACAAAATTAATTAAAACCCAATTGTTTTCTAGCCCAAAAAGGTTCATTTTTTTGTTTTCTATAATTAAATAAACCTAATTATGTGCACAATAATATAATGGTATTTTCTCCCAACAAACACAATTATATTCCGGGCCACAAAATAGAAGAAGCACAACAATATAATGTCATTTTCAAGTATATAAATAAAAATTAAATATGCAAAAAAAATAGTTTAATAATTTTGTGTATAAAGACTCTTTATTAATGTGCATATAATTGTTGTTAGAAGTTCTTTTTAATTTGTTATAATGCAAGAAGAAGAAATTGAATGCATTTGTTAACCGATTTAAAAATAATAATAGTAAGAATGAAAAAAAAAGAAAAAGACAAGTACTAGTAGTTTTTTTTTTTAAATTTATGACCATAATTGATTACCTTAAAATTATCATTAAATATAGGAAAAATGCTCAAATATGCCATCAAACTTTGAGAAAAGACTCATCTATGTCATCGTTAAACTATGCCATTTCGTTTGACAAAAAACTCATCCATGCCATTATTTGTTAACTGAAAATAATTTCAATTTTGCAAAATTGTTTTTTACACGTGATCAATTATGATTCAGTCACGTCATTAATTAAATCATTTTTTAAAGGAAAAATGTTCAAATATGCCATCAAATTTTGAGAAAAGGCTCATCTATGTCATTTCAGTTAACAAATAATGACATGATCAATGAGCCTTTTCTCAAACGAAAGTGACATAAATAAACCAAACTTTTAACGAATGACATAGACACACCTATCATGTCATGTCAGGTAAGACAAACAAATAAATTGAAATGGAGCAAGAAATATATAAATGTTGCAATAAGTAGATATGGAATTGAATCTTACTAGAACATGAGAAGTGGCACTATCATAACCAGTACCAGCAGAAGCAAAACAAACTCCAACAGCAAAATCAGTTATATTATACATTGGATCTAAATAAGCAGGCACAAATGGTCTCAAACCAAAAGCCTCAGATATAAAATCTGGTGGAATACGTCCATTACAAAACCTTCCTGTTGCCTTTTTATCATAATAATCACGTCCATAAGGTGGAAAATTGCTCCTAAGAACAGTTAAAATTTGATTATTATTCCCAGTATCTACCGTCGAATCGCCAAATACGATAATTGCTGGAACTTTTCCTCCTACAACACAAGAGGTAATTAGTTGGACAAAAAATAAAATTAGACATGGCATGAAGTTGTAAGCTGTCATTTTTTTTTTTTTATAATTTTATATTTTTTTTTTGGGGTGATGTAATTTTTTGTTTAGGGTTATGTGGATTTAAGTCAAGTATACTAATGTTTTTATACAGATAAATAGGTGGGAAAGAGGGTCCTTTGGTAGAAATTTGTTGGTTTATAGACTAGTAACCACTAGTACTCTATTTTATAGGTAGTCCCTTGTTTTTTTTTTTTTTAAATTTCTAAAGTATAATTCATTAAATCCATCAAATTAGTTTAGTAAAGTAAATTTCTCTCTATATAGAAGTGGCCAGGGAAGTAGCTGACGGTTGTCCTGCCAGCTTGCTTTCCGGAGGCTATTTTGGTCATTTTAGGTTATTTTTTATTTGTTTGTCTTATTTTTTTTTAAATTTATTATATATTAAAAAATTATGTAAAAAATATTAAAATTACAACAATTAGCAGCTTAAAATATTAGAAGATACAAAAAATTCGGTTGCCTCTCGAAATTATATCAATACTAGATAAATTGGGACAAAGAAAGTAACACATATTATTTGAAATATAGTAAGAAAGCACTATAAATCACATATTTAAACAAAAAAATAATATATATTGGGTCCATGCTAGCACTGGCTCAAAATCTAGTATTTTCTTAGAGGAAATTTCCTTAACTATTGCTTAATTACGCTTCATAGCTATAAGATAAACAAATTATATGCAAATAGTTAGGGTAAACATATACAAATTATGGATTTATACAATTAGGAATCGAATTATACAAATTCTAGACGATCCATGTAAATATGGTTATATGTTAGTGATGAAAAGTAATTTCTTCAATATGAAGAAAAAATACATCATAAAATGTTAGTCAAAATTCTTATAGTTTGACTCTAAAAAAGGAAATCATGACAATGAAAAGTGGACGAAGGGTGTATATTATAGTCTATTTTAGAAAAATAATTTATAGATTGTAGAGTCTAGAGACCTGTAAGAATATCCTCATAATTAAATACTTTTGATAATTTTAAGGAGAAAGATAATTATAAATAAACTTTTTGATAGTTTTAAGGAGAAACACTTGAAAGTTTTTTGTTTTTTTTTAAAATTTTTTTTTTACCCTCCCTAGGAGCTCCCACCCCTTTTTGCTCCCTTGGTGACTTGAACTTGGAACCTTTGGATTGGAAGTGAAGGGTGCTTACCATTCGAGCAACTCCCTCTCGTCGAAACTTGAAAGTTAAAAGAGAGATGATACCATATTTTTTTATTTTAAAAATAATAATTTTAAGAGAGAGATGGGAGTAAATAGAAATTTCCTTCCTTGTTTTTGAGCAAAATACACGCATGACTATTATATGCCAATTCTTTTAAGATTTTTATTTGTTAAATATCTATTTAACTAAAACATGTCAATTTAATCTAAGAATTGTATATATGTGTCAATTCCGCTTATTTAAGAGTGTATATTACAACTTTTAAATGTACTATTTTATAATTACTACTAATAAATTTTTAATTACGGTCTTAATAGATTTGTATTAATTTATATTATATTTATTTTATTTTATTAAGTGTTAACATTAACTAATAAGTAAGAGAAAAATGTGGGGTTGCGTTTTTTGGGACAAATCCATTACTATAAGTTAGACAACTATCTTACTTCTATATATTAGCCATCTTTATGTGAGTTCTTTTCTATTAAGTAAATCATATTAAATTTTAATGTAGTGTAGATAGTGTAAGTTCATTAGAAATCAAGATCACTTGTCTTATTGGTCTACATAAGGAGCTAGGGGTAAACATCAAGCAGCCAGTTCAACTCTATTGTGATAGTAAGGCTGCAATCCAAATTGCATCCAATCCTATTTTTCATGAGAGGACCAAGCATTTTGACATTGATTGTCACTTTGTCAGAGAAAAACTACAACAAAAAATGATCAAGACTAATCATGTATCAACAAGAGATCAGTTGGCAGATCTACTTACTAAAGGCTTGTGGAAAGCAACACATCTACACCTAATGTCCAAGCTGGGGGTAAAAGATTTGTTTCAGCCACCAGCTTGAGGAGGGGTGTTATGAAGCAAGGAGTTAGTGTAGTATTAGCTATAGAATCTGTTAGCATGTGTCAGTAACAGATTCAGTTAGTAAAGTAGTTACAACTAACTATAGTTAAGTTAAGTCTACTAGTCTAGTTAAATGCTTAGATGTGATGTATTATAAATAGAATAGATACTACCAAAGATGTACGATTGATTTTTCATGTTTTAGTTCTGTAGCTCAATATAGATTTGTTTCTCTCTTCTTCCTCAATTAGTGAATCCCCATTACTGATTCTAACATGGTATCAAAGCCCGAGGTATCACTCTGAGTATCTCTCTGTTTTCAGTGCAGCAGTAGGCTCGTGAAGGAGTAGTGTGCATTGTCCCAGAAACAGTGAAGATCAGAGTTCATTTGAGTTTTTTGCAATGGTGGATGCAGCTGCCATTAATTCAGTTACAGGGCCTCTTCCAGGAACTACGGGAGCTCATACAGGAGTCGATGCTCATCATCCTCTTCATTTACAGGCATGTGATACTCCAGGTAGTTCCTTGGTCTCAATTCAACTCACTGGATCTGAAAATTATTCTCTATGGAGTAGATCTATGAAGATTGGACTACTAGGAAAAGGGAAGTTAGGTTTCATTACCGGTCAGTATTCAAAGGATAAGTTTGCTGTCTCATTACATGATCTTTGGGAAAAATGTAATACCATAGTCCTGTCATGGATTATGATCTCTGTAAGCAGGGAATTGTTAAGTGGAATAGTCTATGCTAGTAGTGCTCAGCAAGTATGGACTGACTTGAAAGAGAGATTTGACAAAGTAGATGGCTCTAGGATCTTCTATTTACACAAGGAGATTGCTACACTTAGTCAAGGAATGCTGTCTGTGTCTAGCTATTTCTCCAAACTCAAAGAATTGTGGATGGAATTTGACTCTCTTATGCCATGTCCTAGTTGTGCCTGTGAAGTTTCTAAGACTTATGCAGCTCATTTTGAGTACCAGATGTTGATGCAGTTTCTCTTAGGGCTAAATGAGTCTTATAATCAGTGTAGAAGTCAGATTATGATGCAGGACCCAGCACCTTGTGTGAACAAGGCTTACTCTCTGGTTATGGCTGAGGAAAGCCAGAGGATACTTGGTAAATCCAATGCTGTAAGTGCTGATAATCATGGTTTGGTAAATGATGCCATGGCATTCTTCAGCAATAATAAGAGTCATGTACCTAGATCAGGCTCCAGTTCATACTCAGGACCTAATCATCCTTCAGGATCTGGTTCTAGATCTCATCAAAGATCTACCAGCAATCTCTATTGTGACTACTGCAATTGGAAAGGTCACATCAGAGCTACTTGTTACAAACTTCATGGTTATCCTCCTGACTGGAAGGGTAAGAAGAGAACACCACTTGGATCTATTCCTGCAGCTAATCTTGTGGGTGCTAATGCTGGTATTACTCAGCTGAGGCAGTATTCAACACATACTGGTCAAGGATCAACTCAAAGTGCTCTTGGAATGTCTCACAGTGGTAGTTTCTCTCCTACTACCTCTCATGCTCTTATGTCTAACAGGCAGTCTCCACTAGCTCATTTTGACCCACAGGTTCAGCAGCATCCTCACTTTTCTCCACAGCAGTATCAACAACTTCTACACATGTTGGATCAAGAGAATGAGAAGGCAAAGGCCAATACCAACTGTGACAATCTGATGGCATCAGGTATGATGCATTCCGCTAATAATAATAAATGGATTATTGACTCTGGAGCTTCTCAACATATGGTACACAATGAGAATTTGATTACACCACAAGTCTCTTTACAGAATAATTCATGTAACAAAGTTCATCTACCCACTGGTGCACTTGCTCGTGTTACTCACATTGGTTCTTCTCAGGTCCTTGGAGGGACTGAGATTTCCAATGTTTTGCATATTCCTGCCTTCCATTACAATTTGCTGTCAGTATCTAAACTAACAAAGGAGCTCAATTGTTGTGTCCTCTTCTATCCTAATTTTTGTGTCTTTCAGGACCTCTCAAATGGGACTGTGAGGGGGACTGGCAGACTGGAGAATGATTTGTATGTTGTGCATGCTGATAGTCAGCTGATCTCAGGAGATTCATTGAAGTCTACACAAGATTCAGTTCATGTAGCTAATGCAGTTTCGTCTTCTCAGTCTTGTAGCTTAGATATGTCTCTTTGGCATTAGAGACTAGGTCATGTGCCTGTTTCTACTATCAGAAAACTTAGTTGTTTCAAACATTTTCCAGCTAGTTCTTCTACCATTTGTACTGTATGCCCATTGGCTAAGCAAGCCAGACTATCATTTCCTTTGAGCAATACTACTACTACTGCATGTTTTCAACTATTGCATGCTGATGTTTGGGGTCCCTATAGAGTTCCTACTCATGATAATAAGAGATATTTTCTTATTTTGGTTGATGATTTCTCAAGATATACATGGCTATTCCTGCTAAATTCTAAGGCTGAAGTCATTGTTGCTTTAACTCAGTTCTTTGCGATGGTGAAAAATGTATTTTCAACTCAGATCAAAGTGCTTAGATCTGACAATGGGTGTGAGTTCTTCAACTCACAGGTCACTACTTTACTACATACTCTAGGTATTATCCATCAGAGTTCATGTACCTATACTCCTCAGCAGAATGGAGTTGTGGAAAGGAAGCACAGACACATCTTAGATGTGGCTAGGTCACTGAGATTTCAGGCTGGTTTTCCCCTTCATTTTTGGGGTGAATGTGTTAACACTAGTGTTTACCTAATAAACCGACTCCCATCTACTGTGCTGCAAGGACAGACTCCTCATGATTTGTTGTATAAAGGTCCCCCTGTACTTGATCATTTAAGGGTGTTTGGATGTCTTGTTTTTGCCACTGAGGTGAGGAAAGTTGACAAGTTTTCTCCTAGGTCTGTTCCTGCTGTGTTTGTCGGTTATTCTACTCTCCAAAAAGGGTACAAGCTTTATGCCTTAGCTACCAAAGAGTTCTTTATCAGCAGAGATGTGGTGTTTAAAGAGGCAGTATTTCCCTTCAAGCATATGAGCTCTGCTTGTCCCCCTTTATTTCCTGTCCTGCAGTTCCTTGAAGAGACTCCACTATTGGTTTCTGATCCCAGTCCTGCTGAGAACAATGCTGCTTCTCGTTCATCTGTCAGTGGATTTGATCTTCCTGCTGACTGTTTTCCTGATGATGGGAATGTATTAGGTGATCCTTGTGCTACTTCATTGACACCCTGTGAGACTGTTCCATTAAGAAGGTCTACTAGATCCACTAAGCCTCCTATATGGATGCAAGATTTCTTGACAGCTCAGCCTACAGCCTCCTGCAAGTATCCTGTCTCCAATCATGTATCTTATGCTCATCTCACTGCTTCCTATGGTGCAGCATTAGCTGCTTACTCCAGTATTTCTGAGCCTACTTCTTTTGAAGAAGATGTAGTCCAACCTAAGTGGGTAGAGGCCATGCAAGCTGAAATTTCTGCTTTGGAGGATAATAATACTTGGAGCATCACTGAGCTACCTCCTGGCAAGCACCCTATTGGTTGTAAGTGGGTGTTCAAGGTGAAGTATTTAGCCTCAGGTGCTGTTGAGAGATACAAAGCCAGACTAGTTGCTAAGGGGTTTCATCAGAAGGAGGGTCTGGATTACACTGAGACTTTTTCCCCTGTGGCCAAGATGGTTACTGTCAGATCTGTCCTAGCTGTGGCTGCTGCTAAACACTGGTTGGTTTTTCAAATGGATGTGCACAATGCTTTCTTGCAAGGCGATCTCCCTGAGGATGTTTATATGGTTGTGCCTCCTGGTTTTTGTAGACAGGAGGGGTCTAACAAAGTCTGCAAACTGCACAAATCTCTCTATGGGCTCAAACAAGCACCTAGGCAATGGAATCTGAAGTTAACTGAAGCATTAGTTTAGTTGGGGTTTGTCCAAAGCCATTATGATTACTCATTGTTTACTGGAACAATGGGAAAAGAATTGGTGGTGGTTCTTGTATATGTAGATGATCTTCTAGTAACGGGTAGTTGTAGCAGCTTGATTGAACTGACTAGAAATGATCTGAAACTTAAGTTTAAGATGAAAGACTTAGGAGAACTGAAGTTTTTTCTTGGCATCGAGTTTGCTAGAACTAAGGAGGGGTATGTGATGAATCAACTCAAGTATGCTTTGGAACTAATCTCTGAAATGGGATTGAGTGGTGCAAAACCAGTTCATACACCAATGGATCCTAATGTAAGGCTGACATCTATTGAGTATGATAAACATGTACATGGATCAGAAGTTACTTCAACAGATAAACCTTTGAAGGATATTGGAAGATATCAAAGGTTGGTAGGAAGGCTGTTATATCTAACAATGACCAGAGTAGACGTATCCTTTGCAGTACAAGTCTTGAGCCAGTATATGCATGCTCCAAAAGAGTCTCACATGGAAGCAGCTCTGATACCATGTTAGAATCTGTAATGGGGATTCACTAATTGAGGAAGAAGAGAGAAACAAATCTATAGTAATACAACCTATTACTTACTGATCCTAAGTAATGCATCCATTGCCCACTATACTAACCCTCACTGATTAATATAGACTTTTGACCGTAAGACACAAAGTTAACCTTAACGATGTTCTTAAAATGATTCACACAAAGTTTTGAAAGTGAAACGAATCCTACAAGATAAGCACAAATACAAGCAATCAAAATAACAACAGGTTCAGGAAGCAATTCTTCAGTCGATTAGGTCCCTTGTTGTTTTGTTTGAAGCTTGATTTTTCTCTCTTTGAATGAATGATTTGTTAGTTGTTTGTCATGTCGAATATATCAATCCAAGAAGAATTATTGACCATTGGACAAACAACCTCGTCCATTCCTATTGGTTAAGTACGCTGATGACGTCACCAACCACTGACAAGACAGCTTTCCAGTTGTACAACATATTGCCCTGGACGAGAACACTCTGCAGAGGACCGGGTCCTTGCGTTTGTGAGGATCATCAAAACATCTGAAAACCTATCAATTCCTCTTACTTCTGATCTTGGTCGTGCTATAAATAAAAATGATTATTTAACTATTACTTGTCATTGGATGAATTTTGATTTCGTCATGCAAAAACGTATTTTATCATTTCAACATGATGAACACCGTAGACATACTGCAAAATTTATTTATGAATCTATGTCCATAGTTGCAAAATATTATGGGTTGGACACAAAGTTTTATGTATTTCTTTTGATAATGCATCTAATAACACTGCTGCAATTGATTCTTTATAAACTGAATTTTCCCCCCCTTAAGAGGATATTTTCATATTAGATGTGCTTGTCATATATATAAATTAATTGTAAAAGATAGTCTTTATTTTTTTGAGTCCAGAATTAAAAAAAAATTAGGCATGCAATTGATTTTATTCAAGAAAATAATAGAAAGTCTGGACTTAAAGAATTTAAAAAGAAACTGTGAGGACAATAATCTTAGACTAAGATTAATGCCCAAAGAAATAAAAACAAGGTGGAATTCTACTTATGATTTTTTAAAAACTTGCAATATTTATAGAGTGCCTTTAACTACAACTTTTAAGCAAAATGCATATAAATTTTCTGAAGTCATGTTGCAAGAATCTTATTGGGTGTCACGAAGACAAGTCAGCCTCAACCCAACGAAAATGAAAGAAAAGCCGGAAATACAAAAAAAAAGAACTAAAGCAAAAAACTTATTAATTCTTCTATTTAAACCCCCACAATCTGGTTGTCACGGGTACAAGACACTAAATAAATAACTGTTGACTTAAGAAGTTAATACAAGTCTCAAACTTTGTTTCTCAAATAGAAAAAAATCTAAGAAAAGGAAAAAAAGGGTTGCCGGATGACAAACAACAACCTCTTCAAGTCCTTGACAAGTCTAGAGAAGGAGAAAGAGATCATGCAGGTCCGGGATTGAAATCTGCACAAGTGTAGAAGCAAGGGATGAGTACCAACAACACGGTACACAACAAACAACCTACTAAATGAAGCAACTATCTAAAACATGAACACCCCCGACTCTCCCACCGAACCTCTTCAAACTATAACCTGCACAGAAATTAGCCCAACCTAGAAATACTTGTCACGCCCCGATTCTACACCCTGGACGCGACTGGCACTCGAGAACCATTGATGTCCCTAAGCAAACCCTTAGTCTGACTCAACTCTCAGCGGAAGAATTTCTCAATAATAGATAAACTCAAAAGTAGAAACTTTACTCATAGTCTTTAAATTAAGTAACTCATAAATATGTTAAAACATTCACTAGCCAAAATAGGCAACTCAAGTCTAGAACATAACAAATGAAAATGAAACAGACTTCTCAAAACTCTACTATCTATCTATGAAGCCTCTACTAACTAAGATGGATGTCGGGACAAGACCCACGACATCCTAATAAATAAAACTAAAATGTAAAATCAATGTGAAACCCTCCGGAAAGCAAGGAGGCTCACCAAATCTAGCTGGAACTCGATTGGATCAACAGAGCTCTGATTACATGTCTTTGCATCATAAAACGATGCAGGCCAAATGACATCAGTACATTGAATGTACGAGCATGCAAGGGGAAATCTAAAACATGACATAAGCTTGAACTGGAACTGAAGAAAAAACTTACCTCATCTCAACCTCAACTCAATTCAATATAAAAGAAATATTAAAGATGCAATATAAAGAAAGCTCTTAAAACAGGAGATAATAACTCAATGTATTAAAAAATACAATAATAACTCAGTTTGTATGTAAAAATACAAAATAACTCTATTTGGGAGATTATCTAACCGACATCCATCGCTCTGAGCTATGTGATGATATATCGTCTCGCCCACGCTGCCAGAACTGTCCTATACCTTTCCGAAGTATAGTACATCCTCAAATAAGTGGATCCACTAGTATATGCTTGAAATCAATAAGGAATCATCTAAAAAGTATGACCCTTTCTACCCATGTTGGCTACATGGTTTATGAGGACTTTGAGTTGTATGAACTCGTTCCCATATCGGTGCTCAATACTACTCCCAAAAATATAAATCAGTTCATATATTTAAAAACATTTTCTCATCCTCAAATTTTGAGATTATTACTCAAAAGATTCCTCTTAAAAGAGGTAGTACTCAAAACTCCTCATGAACTCATTTGGAAATCGATGTTTCCCCTCATTTTAAATGTAAAAACATTTACTCTTTGGGAATACTTGGTTCCCATATATTCATTTTGTAAAATGAAACTCAACTCTACTCATCCTCATACTCAAGCCTTAAAACAAGTAAAAGTGTATAAAAGGCTTCTCAAAATGACTCGAAAGACTCTCTCAAACTTGACTCTTAACTCTATCTTGAATTTGAATTATGAATTCCACGGGGAGAACTTAAGAAAAAGATAAACTTCTGTGAGTGAAAGTGAAATTTGTCTAGAAAGTTGGATGAGTTTTTGAAACTTGAAAGCTTTTTGAAGACAAATATTTTAAATTTTGATCTAAAATCTATAGTTGAATGCTAGTTTTATCGATAAGATAAATATATTTTTTTTATTATAGCTTTAAAACACTTTTTTTTATTCTAGAAAAATGCTATAAAAGTGCTTGTTAGCTATTTTGTCTTTCTTTTCGTACCCTAATTTTCTCTCAAAATGCAAAAGCAAAAAGCCAGAAGTCGTGCTATATCACCATTTAAGGGGAAATCAAAGTTCCAGACTTGATTAACAATCTTCCAGATGAAGCTTTACACAAATAGTCTCATTACTCTCAGCTAAAGAAGCTGTATCAACTAGAGTATATTCCAAGCGTTGGAGATTCCTATAGATATCCTTATCTCGGCCTTTTTAGGATATGCAAAAAATTAACAATCTCCGTACCAGAAGTCTCGCCACTGTTGACAAGGTTCTTTCATCTCTCTTTTCTAATGTTGATTTTTTTTTTCATTTACATCACTCCCCACAAGATTGGGTATGCTTTGAGAATACTTCGTTGAATTGAATTTCAAAAAAATAAAAAAAAGACTTGAATGAGTTTCACCTTTTATGATAGAATTACTATAACAAGTTTTGTTGAGGTCAATTTTTGTATTGAGTTTGGGAGAGCGTGTTGTTCGGAAAAGTGTTCTACATAGATCTAGGAAATCAATTTCAAGGGAGATTTCTTCATTTGTGGGGCTTAATGAATATGTTCTAGCAGTTGATTTACCTTTTAAAGGTTGTGCCTCTCATGGTAAGACCCTAAAACTTGGAGGTCGCTTTGTGGGCGAAAACACCCTAATCGTAATTCTACATAGTTGGAAGTTTTGGAGAAATTGACCCTTTGTTGTTGTTTCTACTTATCGAGCAATGTGAGCATTCATCACTAGAAACTAAAGTTATTAGAGAGTTTTATATGAATGTACAATAATTTTTCCTAATTTCTGAAAACCTAGAAAAGTTAGTGCTAGAAGACCCTTTCTTTTCATCCACAAAATCTCAAATTTTGTGTCCAAACCTTTGGGATTGCACTCCAAAAGGCAGCTCAGGGACATTTGTCTAAAAAACTTCAAGTTTTGGACACAAATTTTGAGATATTGTTGATGAAGGAAACAATCTTTAAACACCAATTTATCTAGGCATTCATAAATTAGGCATAAATCTTGTTCACACATATGATAAATCTCTACTAACTTGAGCTTTGATGAATTTTCACATTAATCAACATGTAGGAACAGTGATGAAGGGTGAATTTCTCCAAAATCTCACAATTATTGAGGATTTCGATTAGAGTATTTTTGACCAATAAGAAATTTCTAAGTTTTAAGATCTTAATATTTACACAACCTTTAAAGGGTAAACTATCTTTTAACACATATTCATTTAACTCCACAAATTGAAGAAATCTCCCTTGGAATATGTTTCCTTTCGTTATAACGCTTTCCCTAACAAATTTCTCTCCCAAATTTGATACAGAAAACCACTTAGACAAACTCATTATAGTGATTCTATCACAAGAAAGTGAATTCATTCAAGTCTTTTTTCATTTTTCTAAAACTCCATCCACCAGGGCATGTAATCGAAGCAAGCCCAAGTTCGTGGGGGGTGATGTAAGTGCAAAAATTTGACATTAAAAGAGAGTGATAAAAGAATCTTGTCTACAATGGCGAGACTTCTAGCACAGTGATTTGTTGATTTATTATAGATCCAAATAAAGTCGAGACAAGGAGTTTCTATTGAATCTTTAGCATTTGGAATATACGCTAGTTGCTACAGCTTCTTTAGTTTGAACAAATGAGATTATTGAGTGAAAAACTTCATCTGGAAGTTTGCTAATCAAATCTGGAGCTTCGCTTTCTCCATCAATGGTGATATCATTAAGCTTTTGTTTTTTCCCTTTTTAATTTTGAGAGAATTCTAGGCTAGGAAGACAAAATCAAGACAATTTATAAGCACTTTTATAATGTATCAGTAAAATAAAGCTTCAATGACAAAAGAAGGACTAGAATCAATAATATCCCAAACATCTTAAAAGAAATGAGCAGTGAAACCATTTAGAGAGAGCTATCGTAATGACCCGGTCGGTCATATTTTAAAATTTTCATGAAATTATCATTTTAACTCTCCGGATCTTGACCCGGAGTCATTAATGTTTGAGTTTTGAAAGTTGATTTCGAACTTTGAGTGAAAAGTTGAGAATTTGGTAAGTTTGTGTTTTTTGAAAGCTAAGTTGCTTAAAAGTAGTTTTCAGAGTCTTTTGGAGTTTCATGTGTCAGAATGGAATTCTGTCGATTTCATCTGTTCTAGAATGTTGAATTTGATTTTTGAGAGTTGTAAGTTTGAGATTCGGAGTCTTTATGAGGATTTGAGGTCCTATGTTTTGAAATTTAGGAAATTTATCCTTTGGGTTGACTTCGGTAAACATTCGGGGTTCAGATGCTCGGATCAGAATCCCAAGAGTTCTGTTGGATTTGGGGGATGCTTTTAGGCCTAGGTGAGGTCTTGGTTGATTTTTAGTAAGTTCCCGAGCTTGTTTTATCCTTTTAGCCGTTGAGTTAATTTCATGTGTTTTTCACATATGTAGAGTCAACGAGGCCTCAGATTCGTGTTTCGACGGTTCCATTTAGTTTGGAACAGTTGATTATAATTGATTTGCATATGTGGCTTGTGTTTATGAGGTTTTGAACGAATCCCGAGGGTCTTTTTGATGCTTTGAGACTTGGCTTTGTTTTCTGGTGCTGCAGGCCTCACTTTTGTGAAGGTCCTGTCACTTAAGTGCCCTCCGCTTAAGCGAAGGGCCTATCACTTAAGAAACCTACACTTTAGAGAATGAGGCTTCACTTTTACGAGAGCCATGTTTTAGCAGGGTTCGCTTTTGCGAACTTTTGGCTACTTTTTGACATCTAAGAGGGGTTTTGACCTGCAAATTTCGGGGTTTAAGCCCCATTTTCAATTTTTGAGCTTGGGGAACTCTTGGAGGTGATTATTTATGGATTTTAACATCAAAATATGAGATTTTGATTGGTAAATGATAAGGTTTTTCAAGAACTCAAATTCTAAACTAAAATGGAGATTATAAACTGATTCTGGTCCCTTTTTTGAAATGTTTTTCACCAATGAGTTCCTAAAGCCTTTAACCTTATTTTCAAGTATTAAATTTTGGATTCAAACCATCTTTTTTTAAATTGGATTTTGAATTGATTGACTCAATTTTGAAAGAAATTGATGTTGGTATTGTTGTTTCTGGTAATTTATTGTGAATACTTGCTTGTATATAAATTGTGTGGCTTTGGAAGTGATTAGAAAAGGGAAGGTGATATTCTCAAATTACACCTTCCTAAAGAAGTAAAAGAGTCCATTATTAAATAAAGAACCTATCAGAGGTTAGGGTCGATCCCACGAGAAATATAGTCTAGACTTAGGCTAATTTACTGTTAATTGTACTTTAGTCAGATTATCTCCGTAAAAAGGGGGGTTTTATAACATAAAATATTGATTGATTGATTATAGTAACAAGTAACCAAGTAACATGATTTAATGTTTTGTTAAGCCAATAAAACATGAAACTAGGGTGTATGTGTTCCCCACAAGTTCTTAACGCAGTAAACCTTATAATAGTAACCCTTATCTAGTGTTTGACATGCAAAGTCAGTAAGTTAGGTATCTTCTAAGTGATTGTCCCTCCAAGTAGGGAATTTCACCACACAACTTGGTCGGTCTACGGGTGTATACTTTACTAACCCTTACCCTTGACCCCAAATTATACCTCACATCTTTAGGTTAGACTATTAGACAATGGATTATCAACGCTAAATCTCCTTTATTTAATTTCTTTTCCCATTTGTTACTCCCTTGGTAGAGTAAGTAGGAATAAGGTGAGTTCTAACGTTGTGTATCGTTACAAAACATTCAAAATGAAGAGATCAACTATACATGAATAAACACTAATCAAGGATTACTTAATTATTAGGTCTATGTTGTCAATTACTCATGGTGCCCACAACCCTAATTGTGGATTTAGATGCTCATTCTTAGGTGATCACAATTCATAATATATTTGCTAAAATAAATCATGAACTTACAATTAGAATAGATGAAATCTGGAATCTTGAATTGATGAACAAAAACCAAAATTATAAACCGAACTTCAAGAAATTAAATGCACAAAGTGTTTGCAAGTTAATTCTCAAAGCCAAAACTAAAAATATCAAATTGTCTAACTCCCAAAAATAAAAATTACAACTAATATTTATAGACACCAAATCCTAATTAAAGTAGACAAAGGAAATATGGGAAGAATGGTTTCGACAGTCAAATCTACGGGTCATAAACTATGACTCCTAGGTCAAACTACGGCTCGTAGGTTAAACCCGTAGAAGGTAGCTTCTTCAAAAGGTCATCTGAACACTTTCTACGAACATGATCTACGTATCGTAAATCTTAGTACGGTCCATCCTGGTAATCTGCCGTTCAGGTACCAGAGCTTAATATCTCTGAAGATTCCTATGACTGGTTTCTACGGCTCGTAAAAGTTCCTACGACTTATCATTTTCTTCTGTCGTTTTACACTTAACTCCAAAAATCAACTCATCGAATCACGACTCATTCTACAGCTTGGAGGTCAGAATATGACTCGTAGATTAAGTTGTAATAACATAAAAACTCTGATGCTTCATTCCTTTTCATCCCGACTGCTCAAAAACCATTTTTCTTGCAAAATACAAGTAAAATACCATCACATCTACTAATAAATGCTTAAGACACGGGCAAAACTCCAAGTTTAAAGCATCAAGAGTACCGTAAATCTTTGGTATATCAACACCCTCAACTTAAAATCGTTACTTGTCCTCAAGCAACACTCCTAACTATAAACGACACAATGCAAAAGCAAACCTAAAAACTCAAGCAATCATATGTCATTATTGTCAACATTCAACCCACCTTTTTACTTTTCAGCATTGTGCATTCATTAAGTTCAACAACAAGCCAACACATGCAGATTAATTTATGACATAGGCATATCAATATAAATATTCACATACACAAATAACAATCACCAAGATACCAACTCTTCTATAATGTAACTTGTGCCCTTACTGCAAAGAAATCGCTTTGTTCACACATGATTTGAGTTATAGTTGACTTTTAGGGACTCAATATACGCTCATGCTCAGAGTTGAATTCAATACAATACATGCACAATACCATAGACTTGCCCTTATTTTCCATGCTTCGACTCTCAAAACCATTAAATTAAGATCACTATAAGAATTTTCTAGCTTGTAACGTAGGCTCAGAGTCATGTATGGTATATTTGGATGTTAAGCGACTTTTCTGCCTGTAACATTGGCTATTTTCCTCCTTTTCAACCAATCCTAGCATTGTCTTAATTTTTCTTTTCTCTGCATTGTTCATTGAAGCTCAGGTGTGACTTTGACTTGATTTTTTTGCTTGATTCAACTTTTCTTCAACTTTAAGCTTTTAATGCTCTTATCTTTGTATTTTCTTTATTCAACAACACCATCTCACACATTTTTACATATTTTTATTCTATTCTCAATACAAAACTCTTTTCATACCCCCTCTCTTTTCTTGTTTTCCTCTATAGTAGCCTCCCTTAACTTAGATTTTTAGCATGATTTGAGGTGCATGATGTCCCAAATAAGACTAGGGCCAAATCTAAGGTGAATAATTTTCCTCTAAAGTAGTAACCTTCAACTTAGGCTTTTAGCCTGAGTTGAGGTACACGATGTCCAAGGAGGGACCAGGGCCATAACAAAGTTTAACGATTTTCCCGAGGAAGGTGAATTGGGTGAATTGAAAGAATGGTCTAATTTAGGCTGAACAATTTGGATGAAAGGGAGAAATTCTTTTATTTGGTTGGTTATTTTTAGGCTGAAGTGGACTCAATTTCAACAGTGACCTATGATCCTTGTTCACAATTAAATCATCTTAGCAAGACTAATAGTGCAAGTTCTATAGATTGATATATACAGTACGACTAAACAACTATTCTCTCACACACATGACACATTGTTTCACTTATAAAATTATCAGTGTATCTTGTTCATGATTCAACTTAAGTCAAGTTACCCAATCGGTTCCTATCATGTCATACAAAGATCCTACATAGTTGACTTATCAATCACACATATATAACACGAATCTCAATTTTTTTGAAGGGTATCGATTCCATGTTCTATTGCCATCATGATTTTATTTCTAGTCTACTTCTACAATTTACATCCTAAACATGCCGGTTCAATAGAAAGTAAATGATCATCGGAGAAAAAGAACACATACAAGAAAACCCCAAGGCATAAGCATAGTGTTCGGGTTATTCGACTTCACCCTTACACATGAATCGAGGTTACTTTAAGAAGTATCTCACATGTGATTGAAGATGATGTCTACTTGCATTGGCCATATATTATGACTTATGTTTTCTAACTCTTTTATATCATGTTTTAACTTGGTCATTGCATATTATGAAAATGCCCCGTTATCATGATTTTTACACTTCATGCATCGCTATCATAGTTGGTACATATTTGTACTAATGCAAACTCTTGCTTACATTTCTTATCCAAATCTAGGGCCCGATGCTCCAAACTCGCACTTCCGTGGCTAGGATCTATTAGTAGAAGATTGAAGATTTGGTGAGTTCTCATGTTTTGAGGATCGGGCCTTACTTCATTATGTCTATATATTTTAGTTTTAAACTTGATGTTCGGGTTACGACCCAATTACTTCTTATGTATTAGATAACTTTGAGACATCGTTAGTTTTCTGCTTTGCTCTATAAAACTCGCTATTTTGAAATGATCTTTTAAATTTCTTGATTTCTATTATCTTGTCTATGTATGCTAAGTGGCTTGTATAGGGCCACTCGGGGTCCTATACGCCATGTTACACCGAGGGTCTACCTTGGGTCGTGACAATTATAGTATTTCCAGCCACCAAACATTGATTCAGCAATTCCACCCAATTTATTCACCTTTATTCGAGTGTGTCCAGGGAGCTAAGTAAGCTTACCTCAAGACTATTGCAAAAGAGGTTCACCCCTCCCCCCCCCCTCTGCTTATTGAGGTCATTAAGGCCTCTAGTGTTCCAGCTTAGAAGCCTAACCATGACCCTCAGAGGAATTCCCTTCCTCCCATTATGTCACAATCCAAAAATGGATGCAACGACACATGTCTAAATCCATCAAGACAAGTCAGCCTAAAACCCAATCATTCGAAAGAAATGTAGAAAATAAAGCAATAATAACATTAGTGCGGAAAAGTTAGTCAATTTCATAAAACATCCCCAAAATCTTGTTGTCGCGTGTACAAGCCTCTAAAGCATTACAACATATTTGAAAGATAATACAAGTCTCGAAGTCTTTGGTTCTAGAATAGAACAAAGCATAAAGTAATGAACAAGAGGGTGCGCTGTAACATCCGGCAATTTGAAATAACTATGAAGAGGCTTAGAATTGGAAATAGTCATTTTTGGAAAGAGTTTAAAAATCTGGAAAATTTGGTTAAGTATGGGAAAAAGTGAGTTTTTGGCCAACTTTGAACAGTCATAACTCCTAGCTCAGGATAAGTTAGGTGTTGTTCCAGTTATGGTTGCGAAGCTCGTGGAATGATCTTTGAATCTTGTGGAATGATCCTTCCAACGCCACCGAGTTTTCTTGATTCCGAGTTCGTATGAGTGAGTTATGCCCTTTGGAAGTTGGGCAGTTGGCAGGGAAGTCCGTCCGGAAATTTTAAGGGTATTTTGGTCTTTTCCCTAATCAATTGTTTTGGTTATATTAAGGGTTTAGACTGATTTTTAGATCAGTTTTTCCCTTTTTATAAGAGTGAGAGTAAGGGTTTATGAGTGAAGAGGAGAAGAAGAGGAGAAAGAGAAGATCAAGCAAGGTTTCGTCAAAGATCGTCGTGAATATCGTTAGGGGTGATCCCTACTAGGTATGTGAGATCATAGTGTTGGGTTGGTTCTTTCCCCCACACGCCAAACTCGTTTTAATTCCGAGAAAAGATTGATTGTGTTTGTTGAAATTGTTGGTTGTATTTGTGTTGAAGTTCTTGTTGATTTTGGGCATGTTTCCGGTTGTGATTTCGAGTTAAATCTAGCGTATGTTGAGGGATTTTATGATTCCAAGTGTTTGGGGCTGGAACCTTTGAAGTTAAGGTGGTTTAGAGTTGGAAAAATGAAGGAGAAAAGT
>NW_006238959.1:504692-507873 GCF_000226075.1 Solanum tuberosum
CAAGAGTATAAAGTTGAGTTCATTTCTCAAGAGTTATTAGGGAACTAAGTATTCCCAAAGAAGTTTGAAAGAAATGTTTTCACATTTGAAGCAAGATTGGAAACTGAGATTTCCAAAGAGCCTTCGGGCTAGTTTTCCAGAAAAAGAGTTATCGCTTTCTAAATGAAGCAAGGAAACTGAGATTTCCAAGATAGCCTTTGAGCTAAGTTTTGAGTAATTTTCTCAAATCAACATGAAGAAAATGTTTTAAAAACATAAGAGCCAGTACATTTTTGGGAGTAGTATTGAGCACCCAGTTGGGGGAGCGTTCAAAGAACCCACAACCCCCACAGAACCATGTAGTAGGGCTGCATATCGGTCGGTTCGGTTCGGTTCGGTTTTGAACATTATCGGTTTTGCTTATCGGTTATCGGTTTGTAGACTAGTTAAACCGTTAAAGAACCATTAAGTTATCGGTTAATCGGTTATCGACCCTTATCGGTTCGATTATCGGGTTAACCGTTAACATATCACACAATTTTTTTAAAAATCACATGAAAAATTGAAGACGATGTAATTAAACTAATTAACTCCATGTAATTATTTATTGGAGATTGCAATTTGCAGCCAGAAAACTGGAAACACGAAACAGAGGCAAAACATTTTCTAAGAAGCCAGTTGGATTGAAGTGGAAACAGAGGCAAAACATTTTCTAAGAAGCCACTGGAAAGGAAGAAAAGTGTATTTGCTGCAGAAATATGAAGGCAAAAGAAAGCACAGAAAAAAGATAGAGATGAAGCTATTGGTACAATGTTTAAATGCAAAAAAGAAAGGTGTCACCATGAAGCTATCGTTTCCGTGCTTTCCTATGCCTAGATTCTGTTTTCTGCCATTTCTTTCTATTTACCAATTTGCTCTTTGGTTTCAGTTTCATTTCAGTTGAGAACTCAAAGTTCGGATCTCTCATACGAGTTTGTATGTCTTTGAAGAACTACATATTCAATTTCTTAGGTCCTCCCTGTCTCAATTCAGCACAAAATAATGTCTTTCAATTGACAATCATCCATAATTCCCTCGACATAAATGCAATATAATAATAAGACACAAGATAAATATGAACATCTACTGAAAATAGCCTACAAGTTAGCATGTAATTATAAATAACCAGCAGAGGCATACATGCTCTTAAACATGTTCACTGTGAACATTAGTTCGTCTCTTTTCATCCATTAACCATTTCATGTAGGATAGCAGAAAATTCAAATTCTGCTGTAACTCATGCTAGATAAGCAGAACATGGGAGTATAGTTGAACACAAAGAAAAGCGCCAAGTTTTTCTAAGGAAGTGAGTGCTTCAATTTAAGCAAAAACAGAACTTCAAAAATTCAAAATAGCAGTCACACAACCTGAAAATTAAGTCCAAACATAGTACTAAAAGTTCACGTTCAAGTAAACAAAATAGTAACTAGCCATCAATCCTTAAGAGTTGACGATTCTGGTTCATGTTTTCCAAACAACGCTTAACATGCTTCCTTAAGGAGGCAGTCCCAGTTTTGTGTGAATGGTGATAAGTAACACGGCTACAATGAACACATTTTACTATCCACGATCCATCTTCTTTTTCTTCAAGCTATTCATAGTGATTCCAACCAGGTGATCGAGCATTAGAACCATGAAGTCGAGGCATGATGAAATCTGATTGACAAAGAAACAGAGAAAGTATTAGATATTTTGATGGCTAAAAATCCACCTCAATAGTAAGACATCTACCTTCCTTCTCCTTTAGTAAAGTTAGTGAAGGAAACCTCCTACTTTACATGTCATCAATGCAAAGTTCTTTTCCAAGTTTAGCCAAATCTAAAGAGAAATACGATAACAAGTCAAGGCTCAAGGCTTAAACAATAAAAATATTAAATAAACTATTCACAATTTTACATCAATGAGGTTCTTTTCTTACCTTCTTCAAGTTGCTCAAGAAAATCTAAATCTTCCTCAATACTTATGGGTTGTGGCTCACTCCGAAGCCAATCTTGAAGGCACACTAGAGCTTGTACCAATTTAGGAGTTAATGAACTTCTAAATGAATCAAGTATGCGCCCTCCAGTACTAAAAGCACATTCAGACGCCACACTTGAAACGGGAATCGCCAACACATCTCGAGCCATCTCAGAAAGAAGTGGAAATCTAGGTGAGTTAACTTTCCACCAAAGCAATACATCAAAATCTGATTTTCCAACTTCAATTTCTTCATCAAGATATTTAACTAATTCTGACTTTGAACTTGCTCCTCCCCTTTGAGATGTATGTTTTTGTAATTCCTCAAAAAAATTTCCCAAGCGTCCTACAGACCTTGAATCAGAAGTATCCACCTCAGTTGAAGAACATTGGCCATTTTTATCATTTGAAATAGGCTTTGTATACTCATTAAACAAAGATTCCATGTACGTTCGCACACCAATTTCTACAGCAGCCCCCTTTTCTCCAAACATCTTCTTAAGTGCAAAGCCAAGAGTGCTAAATTTGTGACGAGGATCCAAAACACATGGTATGAAAACCATCTTATTCATTTTTTCAGTATCACCCCAATATTTGTCAAATTTCTCCTTCATATTTTCTGCCATTTTAGCCAAAACATGATCTTCATTTGATATCAATTGATTCAAGTAAACACCAACTTGACAAATTTCAAGAAAATGAAGATTTGATGTAACATATCGTGATCCAGATATCTTCAAAGTAAGATTAAAAAACATTTCAAGAAATTTTGTAATTCTCTTTACGCCCTCCCAATCACTACTCAAAAGTGTACCTGTAGAATTTTTATCCACAATATCAACAAACTTAAGATGTAGTGCCAAGCCAATATCACGATCGGCGTACTCTACAATTGCACCTTCATATTCAATAACCCGATTCAACATCATGTAGGTGGAATTCCACCTTGTAGGAACATCCAAGCATAAAGACTTTTTAGCAAGATTTTCATCTTCACAACATTCTTGAAACTTTTTCCACCTAGCAGGAGATTGCCTGATGTATCTCACTGCTTGCCTAACCCGTTCAATACACACATTTGCTTCTTTTGTACCATCTTGAACAATAAGATTTACAATATGAGCCATACACCTTATATGAAGGTGACTACCACCCATTAGGTTGGTCCCCCATTTAGTTAGTTGCTTAGACAACTCAGTTATTGCCA
>NW_006238959.1:508108-510793 GCF_000226075.1 Solanum tuberosum
AAGTTCATCAATAATTACCATACGACACAAGGCCTTTCTACACTCTTCCTGGTCAAATTTCCATGGAACAACAACTACATCACCCTTGTTACCCCCTATTATTGGTTGAAATGCTAATTTTGATTGTTTAATATCAATATTATAAGGCATCTTTGGGCATTTAGCTATATGAGTAAGCATTGACGTCGTACTATGTTCTTTTGTGTCAGCAAAATACTCTCTCTTACAGTAGTTGCAAACACCTTTTTCACTTCCATCAGAATCAGTTTTATGAGAAAAATGATCCCACGCACGAGATCTTTTTTCCTTCCTTTCTTTACTTGGGACTCAACAGATTGACTTTGACCTATTACATTTGAATTAGAACCTCCACTTTCACCAACAACCTTATCAATTATTATATTTTCAGCCATGATACTTTCACCAAAAACTGCGAAAAGATATAATATAATCGTTTATTGAACTATTTTTTATAAGAGGTCGATGAAGTAATGAATTGTTGAAGCTTTGAAGGAATTAAACAAAGACTAAGTAGTTTTATTAAAGCAAGAACTACAAAGTACAAACAGTAGGCTAAGTAGAATTAGATTTTACACACATGACAATAGACACATCACACAAAGCAGCAACTAGAAGACAACAAAGTACAAACAAATGAGCCAAAGTGCCAAGCTGTGGATTTCTACAACATTGAACAACTTCCAAAAATTCTTGAGACCACACTAAAAGTTTCGATCAAGCTGTATCAGCAACCATCAAAATATGCCCATGGACGTAGCACCAAATATACAGATATCATAAAATTTCTCTAAAATATTTAAGCTTCAAAAGATATTATCTCTACAGCTAATGAATAAAAAAGAAGTTAAAGCGCATGAATTCACTTACAATACACCTGAGTACTAAACAAAGGATACTAATATTGACAGCATCCCAAGTAAATCTATGGTGACTACTGACTATAATACAAACAGGTGGTTCAGGAACCAAGAGATCCTATATAAGCTTCTAATTTTTCTGTTGGATTTAAGCAAATGTGATTGTTTCTTTGTATTTTACTTAGAGGTGGATGTAGCATATAGACACCAGATTTATCTATTAGACAACCAACAAATGACATTTAAAGGAGGAAATTTTAGCACCAATGCAGAACAGGCTTCTACAAATGAACTACGCCATCACGAAAATCATCCATTAGACCAGAATATAGTACACAAATGCACTGAATTCATATCTCAATCCGACTAGACAACAAACTGGTATAGCATAGAGAAGAGACACTATCAGAAGATACACCAAAAGTACGCATCAATATGCCCTTCTTTAGAGTAACTGAAGCTCGACTAACAAGCCAATATTATGTTCCTTCGTTTGAATCATGAAAATAGACATACATGATAATAAATGGAACGAATAAAAGAATTGTAGGCTTGAGGTGTCATCGTTAGTCGTTACCTTGCGTCCTCGCCTGAGTGACTGGAATAGTCGTCGCCTTGCCGGACGCCTGAGTGACTGGAGTTGGTTAGTCGTCGCCTCGCCTGAGTTTGGAATTTGGAGAAACGAGTCGAGAGGAGCGGCGAGAATGAAAAGTTTTCTAACCAAGTCCTAAAAATTAAAAACCCTAAGTCCCTAATTGAGAATTGTGAAATTAGAAAATTTAGGAATAAAAAATAGCGGGTCTTATCGGGGTATCGGCCTATCGGGTACCCCGAGATTCTGCCTTCCCAACCCGACCCCTGAACCGATTACCCAATAAAATAAATTACTGAACCGAGCCCCGAACCAATTACCCAATATCTCGACCCGTTAGCCCAATAAACCAAAAATCGGTTCGGGTTAATGGTTTGACCCGATTTTTGCACAGGCCTACCATGTAGCCATCATGGGTAGAAGAAGTTCATACTGTTTGGATGAATCTTTTTCAAAATTAGACTAGTGGATCCATTAGGCAGTTCAGGTCCTATACCTTTAGCCGGGTACAGGATGCTCTGGCAGCGTGAGGCTGATCGCTGTATCATCACTATAGCTCTTATGTGATGGTTGTCGGTTAGAGAAACTCCCACATAAATTATTGTATTTTTATATACATCAGTTCATTTGTATTTCTATATACATCTCAGGCTTGTTGTATCTTAGTATACACACAGAGTTTATAACAGGTTTTAAACAGCCTTTCTTTATATCGCACTTGTTTTAAATTGCCTTATATTGAAAGAAGTCAGTCAAGTTGAGTTGAGTTGAGCCAGGTAAGCTATTCAGTTTATTCCAGATGTCCTTCTAGCCTATGTTGCTTAGTTTTCCAGCTCGCATACTCGTACATTCAATGTACTGATGCCAGTTGGCCTGTATCTTATGACAATGCAGACATGATACGCTCAAATTACACCTCCTTACAGAAGTATAAGCGATCGTTATCAAGTAAAGAACCCAACTTGTAGGTTGGGATCGATCCCACGAGGAAAATGGTTTAGACTTTACTTTAACCAACAATTATATTCAATTAGTCAAATTATTTCCAGAAACAGGTAATAAAAGGGGGGTTGTGTTTGTATAAAACAAATAGTAAGAACTTAATAAGTAATCAATAATCAAACTCAACTTTGGTTGTTATCAAGATAAGAGAAATAACTAGGGTATACGTGTTCCCCACAATCTCATAACGCAGCAATCCTAGTAACAACAATC
>NW_006238959.1:511995-519720 GCF_000226075.1 Solanum tuberosum
CTGTCCCAACATCCATCTCAGTATTATAGAGGCTTCATAGACAGTCAGTCAGTTAGTTTTGAGTCTCTCATCTATGTATATATGTAAATATACTATTTTGGGACTCAAGTTGCCTTTTTGGGCCAGAATTTTATCAGTTAAGTTGTTTTATGTCCTTGCATTGCATGTAGTTATTCCGCTGAGTTAAGAAAGCTAGGCCAAGGGTTCTCTTGGGGGCCAGCAATGGTCTTCGAGTGCCGGCCACATCCAGGGTGTAGGCTCGGGGCGTGACATGCGCCGAGATGACAAACAACTACCTCTCAATGTACTCTTAGAAAGCCTCAGAGAAAGATGAAGAAAAATGACCACACAATTCTGGGCTTGGAATTTACACAAATGTATAAGAAAGGAGTGAGTACCAAACAACACGGTACTCAACAAGTAACCCGCTAAAGAAATTAAAACTAAGCTAGAATATGAGTACTACTTTCATGCCAACCGAACCGCCTCAACTACAACCTGCATAGAAATAAACCCAACCTAATATTTTACAGTATACAACTCACAAGGCTTAACAATCATAGTCCAACAGTCATAGTTCAACAATCAACAATTATCAAGTTCATCAAATTATAATAGTCAAACAGTAGCCCAAAACAATTTCCCATCAGTACAATACCAGTCGCCGAAACTATTTTCCATCGACATAATATCACTTGCCGGAACCATTTCTCATCGGCTTAATATCACTAGCCAGAACCATTTCTCATTGGTACAATATCACTAGTCGGAACCATTTCCCATCAGCATAATCACCACATGTCTCATCACAATATACATAAATCAATGCAAATAGATAATTTCACACCATAAGAAAGAGATAATAAACTGAAGCAATTCAAGTCCACAATAATGCCATCAAAACATTTCATCAATCAACAAATAAGGATCAACACTCAAGGCAATTAAAAAATACAATTATTATCATGTTGCCTTTTTAATTTAATCCCTTTTACATTCATTAACATCAATCAAATGGAGTAATTGAACCTATCACCCCATTACCATTACTCCCCAACACACACAATGAAGGAAAATACAAGATTCTACAATTTTTACAAGGTTTAGAAGTTTACTTGCCTTAATTCAATCAAAAGTCAATCTGAGACTTGAGATTTTCCTTCTCGAACAATGTCCAAAGCCACACAATTTAAACAAACAATTAATCACAATAAAATTCTAGAAATAACAACATCCATATCATACACTTTGAAAAATGGGTCAAATCAACTAAAAATCAATTTTTAAAATGAGGTTGAATCCAGAAATCATTACCCAAGGCATTTGGAACTCATTGGTGAAAACCATTTCGAAAAAGAATTTGAAACTAGTTCACAATCATCATTTTACTTCAAAAATCAAAGTTCTTGAAAACCCCCAATCTATCATATCAAAACCTTGATTTGAACACTTATAATCATAAATAATAATGTTATGGTCCCTTGATATGGATCTGGTTATGGGGCAATGCAATATGAAATCTGAAGTTTTCTTCTTACGATCTATGGTGCTGGTTCGTTAAGAGAGAACTTGCAATCTCTTGAGTTAAAGTACTCAAAAACAGAAATTACTTTTATGCTTACATTTTCTGAGACAAACAGACAATTTAAATACAACACTTAAAAAGATAACTACCCCTAGAAACTAGGACATGATTTCCTAACATTACTGGAATGAAAAACTGCACTATTACAGGAAAATAACTACTACTAAAAGGAAATAACTACTACTAAAAAGAAATAACTACTGCTAAAAAGAAATAACTCATGTTGTAACTATTGGATGACTAAGGAGTGATAACATTACTCTTCTCCTTCAAATCGCGCTTGTCCAACAAACTCTTCCTCATTGTCTATAAAGTCAATCCAGAATAATTTCTTGCATTGATGACCTCAGGTGAATGGTTCATCACAATTGAAACAAAGTCCCTTAAGTCGCCTTTCCTCCATTTCAGATCTGGTCAGTTTCTTCACAAATCTGGCATGTTGTTGAGGTGAGAAATCTGTTGTCTTGGATTTGCAAGCATCTAACGATTTCGAACAAACGGGCAGTTCCTTGCGTTCATAAAGTTGAGATAAACTCAATGATGTAGTCAAATCTAGAGGATTGTGCAACTCAACCTCAATTGCTATATAATCAGTAGGACCACTGATATAAAGTTCAATTTTTTGCGATTGAGTGAGTGTACCAGCACATGAAATTAACTGCTCAAACTTTTCTTGGTAATTTATCACAAACCCGATCTGGCATAACTTAGCCAATTCTCCCAATTTCTAATTTCTAATTGGTGGCCCAAAGCGAAGGTTACATTGACGTTTGAATTCATCCCAAGATGGTTGAGGCATATCTATCTCTAATTGAAGAAACCAAAGTTGTGCATTGCCTTCTAAATGAAAAGAAACAATTCTAACCTTTTCTTCTTTCGGAGTTTGTTGGTGTCAAAAGAAGTGTTCACATCTGTTCAACCATCCCAAAGGGTCCTCTTGGCCATTAAATCGTGGGAAATCCAACTTTGTATGTCGAGGAATGATGAAACTTCCTCCTACTTTTGAACCTGGCCCTCCAACCACTTTATTTTTTCCCTTCCAACCGCGATTCTGACTTGTATTTTCATTTGAATCAGAATCAACCTTAGAATTCTCTAAATCCTTTGTGAGTGCATCCAAACGAGCATTTATTGCTTCATGTCTGGCCAAATTGGTTGCACGTTCTTCGTGGAACAAGTTCACCAATTGTGCTAGTTGATGTTGAATTTGGTCTCCCATAAGTCCCGTCTCTGATACAAAGTTGTTATGGTCCCCTAATATGGATATGGTTATGGGGCGATGCAATATGAAATCTGAAGTTTTCTTCTTACGACCTATGGTGTTGGTTTGTTAAGAGAGAACCTGCAATCTCTTGAGTTAAAGCACTCAAAAACTAAAATTACTTTTTTGCTTACATTTCCTGACACAAACAGACAATTTAAATACAACACTTAAAAGATAACTACCCCTAGAAACTAGGATATGACTTCCTAACGTTAATGGAATGAAAAATTGCACTATTACCGAAAAATAACTAGTACTGCTAAAGAGAAATAACTAATGTTGTAACTATTGGATGACTAAGGAGTGATGTTGCAGGTCATGATACACTATATCTTGCACACGAGATAGAAAAGTAAGAGTTCGGAGAGTTGTCTGACAACCTTCCCAGTTCCCGCTTCGTTCCAAGCGAAAGGAAGGAGCTGATCCGATAACAAATAATGGGTAAATTAAGATTTAAGATTAGAAATTGTTACCCAAATATTTCTTCTCAAAAATTTTGTTTAAATTTCCACACCCAAGCTCTTAAAACTCAAAAAATTTAGAAATAGGAATAAAACCCCCAAAATTTGGAAAAATTCTATCCAAGGGTTCTCCACGAACATGGACCCCTATCCGCGACGTGGACTTTAGTGAGGTCCGACCCTCCACGAACGAGGAAGTCTCTCTGCAAACGCGGGAGTCAAGCTTCCTCCACTTCATGAATGTGGTGGCTCTCCTGCGAATGCGGGGATCCCAGATCCACTCATAGGCCCTTCTTTGAACGCGGCCAAGCTCCATGATCGCAAGGGACACCACCTATAGTAACAAATATCAGCCAATCACATCATGTGTTGTTGAGTTGTAGTTGTGGACAACTGTCTTTTTCATGTACGGACACTCTCAGTCTCTCTTGGAATCTGGTCTCTCATTAGATCCCGAAGTTTGTTAAATTATCAAAACTTCAGAGTCATCTCAAAATAACATTTTCCCATATGCCCTAAGTAAAATTTCCTAGAATAGACATGTTAGTCAAAACCATGCCAAAGAAAGCTGAACTCCCTCACCTTTTGACGAATGCATGATTGTGTGTGTTGAATAATTTGACTTTAGTCCTATGCTATATAATAATTTCTTTTAGTTGTTGTTGAAGGAATTAGAGTGAATAAGAAATAACATCTTACTCTTTAATGAAAAGATTATTCTTTGCTGAAAAGTGGTCCTTCATGAATATGGGAGCTTATTCCATTGTTTCTTGTTAGTGGTCATGGGAAAGCCAAAACTTGTATATAATAAGTCAATACCCGATCGACCAAGACTCTTTCTTAGTTATTCCTGATCACATAGTACCTATTTACATACTGAATAACTATGAAACAAGTTCTTCAATCTTTCTACTTTTGATATAGTACCTATTTACATACTGAATAACTATGAATTTTTAGGTAACCAAATTGAAGAAATTGTTTCATAGTTATATTTTTAATGTCTTCTCTTCTAATCATCTTGTATTAGGAAGTTGAATTGAGTTGTATCTTTTCTACTTTCCTAGAAGCATTGTTTATCGAATTAATCTTTTAGATACTTTAACTTCAAGTTGGGATACCTTGAAGAGGGCTCAATAGTCTGTGTAGATTCTTGTGATATGGAATAGAGTTTGTTCTTAATCAAAAAGTGTTGAGGCTCATTGTTTTAGTATAGTTGGGACAAATCCTTCAAAGTTGTAGGTCATGATTTTCGCCTTCGTGAATCGGGTGCTTTTCATGTAAAAATTCCATGTCACTTTTACACTTCTTATTCTCCGCTGAGAAACCTTGAAGAAACATACTCCTCCTGTCCATCTTTACTTGTTCACTATGCTAAAAATAATTGTCCAACAATACTTGTCTAGTTTGGAAAATCAAGAGATAAGTTATCCATTTGTGTCTAGCTATTTTATTCTTGATACTATATACTGAATTCAATATATAATACATTTTCCAAAGCACTTAATTTAATATATTTAAAGGTAATATAGTAATATTAGTCCTTTTTTTTTTTTATTTCTTAAGGTGTGTGACAAATCAATAGTGGACATTTGAACCGGAAAATAAAGTAACTTGGTGCATCACTTTGACAAAAATTAGACATAATCCAATTCACCCGTCTTGTGTTATCTATTAAGAAGTGGTAAAATAGCACAAACCAAATTGAACTAGTGAATATAGCTGTGCATGACTGGCTCTCAAGGATAAATGGTGAATATCTTTTTTTATTGTACTGTTTTTGTTAATTTTTATTTTTAAAGAAATTAAAGATAGGTAGATGATTTATATTGTTGTTGGTGGTACTAAATGTGGTGAAGAAGATATTAGTGACATGTTATATGGCTAAAATAGATGGAGTTCATGGAGAAATTGTAAATTTGAGCCATTTCTATAATGTAAGGACATATATGGACGGACAGTATAACAAAATATGATATTAAACCTTGCTCACTAAATATTTATCCCGATAATATAACAAAATATAATATTAAACCTTATTCAATAATATAAGGATAAATATGACTCTTTATCCATCAAAATGTGATGCATAAAAAAAATGGTGTATATATCATATCATAAATTATAGTTGAAAATATAATGAAACAAAAATGAATAAATAAATATTCAGGTTGAGGGTGAAAATCTCACTTTTAATAAAAGAGTTTCAAGCCTACTGTAGTATAATCTAGACTGATCTAAAATTATAACTCTAGACTTATCTCTTTCCATATACAATAATCCAACAACTCATATAACTCAAACAACTCCAAATTAGTTAAAGAGTCCAATGCCTACCATTAAAACACCTTTCTTTCAATATATAATATTAATATTAAAATACATAAACATCACATGCATAGAGTATTTCTAAGAAAAGAAGCGTTCAAAACAATTTTGACAGTGGGAGGTCCAGTAATGTTTGATTATGGCAACTGACAATTAATTAAGAAGGTATGCAAATGACCCGTTCAGTATTTTCATATAACTTCTCAGTAACACTGTCTTCTTCTGGACTCTGTAAGTTTCTTTAATTTTAATGGGAAATTGCACTTTTCTTTATCTGCCATTACTTGGTGAATGGCTTAACTTTAAATGATAGAAATACTCAAATACTATAATAATAATAATAATAATAATAATATCTCTTATGTTCTGGTTAAATGTCATAAAAGAAATGCAGGTAACTACTGCGAATAGATAGATACTATTTTGAAACTTTATATAGTAAAAGGGAAGCGAGATTGTGATGGTTTGTACATGTGCAAAGGAGGTGCATGCATTGACGGTTTAGTGAGGAGGTGCGAGAGGCTGGTTATAGGGTACCCAGAGGAATAGAGGTAGACCGGAGAAGTATTGGAGATCGGAGAGGTGATTAGACAATAGATGGTGCAACTTCATATTATCGAGGACATGACTCTAGATATGAAGGAGTGGAGGTCGCGTATTTAGGGTAGATGGTTAGTAGGGGTGAAACGTTGTCTTGCCATGCGTAGTTTTAGGCTTGTTAGTGTCTGCCCTAGTACTAGTCATACCTTTATAGTTCTTGTGTATGTTGTGTATTGTGTTTTCGATTGCCATACTATTTTGTTATTATTTCTTTCTTTAAGACTTTATACTACTTTTGTTATTAACGGTTATACTTTCTTCATTATTTTCTTCTTCTTTTACTTGAGTTCTATGCATTTGAGCCGAGGGTTTTTCAAAAACAGTCTCCTCTACCTCCTCGATGTAGTGATAAGATTTGCATACATTCTACTATCTGCAAACCTCACTTAGTGAGATAATTTACATGTTATTGGACAAAAATAGCTTGTACCCTTTTCTTTATTGCACCTTCACTACGTGAGATAAAAAGAACACTCTTCATACAAATTAAATCTCAAAAGAAGTCATATACTACCTCAAAAGAACAATATGTATAATGACCTAGATATAATATTTATACATGGTTATATGAACTATATACATTACTTATACATTTTATACACAATATATTTGTAATATATAATAATATATAAGTGTGTATATATAATATATAATATTGTATAAAAATATATACACACTTAAAGAGAAATATCACTAAAACAGATTTGGCTTCATGAAGTTCAATATAAACATAAGTTGGCCAATTTCAATATAAAAGACTATTGGGCTATGCCAATTATAAATTGTTTATTGAGAAACTTTCACATATAGCAAACAAAAAAATCATATTTGTATGCTATAGCAAAGTTTGCATAATTGCGCTTCATAGCAAACATATATATGTATAATTCGCTATACATATATACAAAAAGAAGCAATTGTATAATTCGTTGGCTCCTCTTCAGAATTGTATAATTTCGCTGGCAGGCCATTTGTATAAATTGTTGTTAGCCTCTCGTTTGTATAAATCGTTGACAAACATAAATTATACATTATACAAGCATAAAACTGGGCAGGGGAATATTTTTATTGTATAATTATAAGTGTATAGGACGAATATATATGTATTTGCATGTGCATATACAATTTTCTCTCGCTTTATACAAACAGAAACGCAATTTATACAATTATGTTGTATAAAACGAGAAAGAGAGAAAGACAAAAGAGAACTGGGCAGGGGAATATTTTTATTGTATAATTATAAGTGTATAGGACGAATATATATGTATTTGCATGTGCATATACAATTTTCTCTCGCTTTATACAAACAGAAACGCAATTTATACAATTATGTTGTATAAAACGAGAAAGAGAGAAAGACAAAAGAGAACTGGGCAGGGGAATATTTTTATTGTATAATTATAAGTGTATAGGACGAATATATATGTATTTGCATGTGCATATACAATTTTCTCTCGCTTTATACAAACAGAAACGCAATTTATACA
>NW_006238959.1:519730-528754 GCF_000226075.1 Solanum tuberosum
AACTGGGCAGGGGAATATTTTTATTGTATAATTATAAGTGTATAGGACGAATATATATGTATTTGCATGTGTATATACAATTTTCTGTCGCTTTATACAAACAGAAACACAATTTATACACTTATGTGTATAAAGCGAGAGAGGCGAGCACAGAGAGAGTGAGCGAGAGAGGAGAGTGGCGAGCGAGAGTTTGAGGGAGAGAGGCGCTGGCAAACAGTTTGCTACAGGACACAATTAAATCAAAGTGTGATTATACCATTTAATTTGAATTAATAGTTTGCCATTATGTACAGTTTTCCCTTGTTAATTTGGGATAGACACGTCGTAACTTACCCTATAGATTAATTATTTAAAATTGAAAGTCATCTCCGACCACCATTTTATTAATAAAATCACATTACACAAGTGGACACGTCGTAACTTACCCTATAGATTAATTATTTAAAATTGAAAATCATCTCCGACCACCATTTTATTAATAAAATCACATTACATAAGTGGGCTAATTAGCCCAAAGAAAATTAAAAGAAAAAATGAATTTGGTCGAATAGAGGCCAAAATCGGCAAAAGGAATAATAAAAGCAGAGAATAAATAAATATACAAATTTTTACACCAAAAGAAATTAGAAAAGTTCTTGACCCCTTTCATTTTACTCATATGTAGCCCGATGTAGACTTCTTGAAGGATTCGGAGACGATGCGTCTTCTTCAAACTCAAGGCCTCTGCAATCTGATGAAGTTTATACGAAGCTTTATTTCACTATTGTCATATAGCACTATATCTAAGAACTTGTGTTACTTCACACAAGACATCTACTAAGCTCACATATGCCATACAATCAGTTCCATTAAAGACATCTTCAGTTCAGAGATCACAAAATCTCTATGTACTATGTATGTAGAGGTATGATCTCCTCTTGTAGTTGTTACCTGAGTTTATAAACTAAATCTAGTTTTATTGTTAGAATTATTTTTTCTTGCAAATTTAGTAATTTTTTTATTATATTGTTGTAACCCTATTCATTCCTTTTTTGTTTGCTAAAATTAAATTTTTGATATACGTCTAAGATCATTCCATAGCTTATGAGCTAATCACTTTTTCATGTTTTTATATTAATAATATAATAAATCACGCAATTTTTTTTTTCTCTCCATCAATCTATACAATTCACTTCATTTTGCTTTTTTTTTTTTTTCTTAAATCAATTAAAGATTTATTTTTCTATTCATATGCCGTGTTGAGCTTATTAAAGGTATAAAAATTACTTATGTTTAAAAAGGAACTTGTTGGAAATAAAACAAAATAAAATAAGCATCGCCTCTCTTTATATTTATTCATAAAAATTCAGTCTTCATGAAAAGTATTGTGTGTTAGAATTCAAATTTAATTCTCTGCCTTCTTTCAGGTATTCGATTGTAAATTCAGTTGTCACATTAATATAGATTAAGGCTGAATAAGTCCACTAACGGGGATATAGTGAGTCTATCACAAAATTCTTCATCTCATGGTTTAGACTCGAGATCTTTGATTAATAGTGAAAGAAATTTCAACGATTGATATGTACAAACATACACTTAGACACAATTTCATCCTTTAAATGATAAATACTCAGCCATTCGACCTTATACACACTCAAGTGCCAAAACCGACTGCACCCATTTATTATCCTACACATAGGGGTGTTCACGGGTTGGTTTGGATCGGTTATTGGTCAAAATCAAAACCAAACCAACTTAATCGGTTTTAAAAATTATCAAAACCAAACCAAACCAAATATAATATACATTTATCGTTTGGTGATTATCGTTTCGGTTTGGTTTGGTTCGGTTATTCGGTTATTAACCATACACAAAAATAAAAGAAACAATTCATTTTAAAAATGTGAAAAAAAGTTGACAACAATCCAATTCAAAACGAAAAATAGTTAGAATGACTTAAATTACTAAACTTTCAATCACTAAATTTACTATCAATAAAGCTTTAAAATTCACTATATTGGCCTAGAAGGAAGAGACAATAACATTTTCAGCCCCACAAAGAATTGTCATAGACACTCATATACATGAAATCAATAAGATAAATGTTTCATCTTGGGCTATTTTTGGTTTCAATAAGTAAATTATAAAGAAATTTTAATGAAAATATGTATAAGATCTTTAAAATTGTTTATAAAAATAATATATTAAGTATGTATATTAATAAAATATATGTATATAATTCATCGGTTCGGTTCGGTTATTTCTTCGGTTTTTTATGAATAAAACCATAACCAAACCAACTACTATCGGTTTTCAAAAATCTAAAAACAAACCAAACCAAACCCAAATAAAATCGGTTTTATTTTATCGGTTTGGTTTGGTTTTTCGGTTTGGATCGGTTTTTATCCAAACCGTGAACACCCCCTACTCCTCTCTATCCATAATTATTTGTCCACTTTTGAATTGACACATCTGTTAAAAAAATATTATTAACATAGTGAGTTACCATTTTATCACTATTAATTATGAAGTGATGAATTAAAAACTTAAGATTTTTAAAAAGTTCTACTTTTTTTAAAAGTAATTAATTGAGGGTGTAATAGGTAATAATAATTTTGTCTTTTCTTAATTTGTATTTATCCAAACCGTGAACATCCCTACCTACACATATATCCTTTTTTTAACACTTCCTATCAACATCTACCAATTTCGTATCCTTAACCCCTCAATTATAAGTTATAATCTATAAATAGTGAAATACTTACTTCAAATAACTCAAAAATTAGGGAGAGGAAGAACTTTTGATGATGGTTGTTGCTTTGAACATGTTCTTTGCGATCTTTTCGCTTGTGGGTGAGTAAACATTGATATTGGTTCTTTGAGAAATGGCATTTCTTCAAAGGAAGTGGGAAAACCATTTCTTTTGGTTGAGAAGGCCTTTTATAGAGAGCTAGGGTTTGGGCCGGACCTGGTCAGGTCAATTTGAATTTGATCAACCTGGCTTTCACGGACCGTGAACCGACTTATAAAGAGTTGCACGGTCCGTTAACCCACACGTGGTGTTATCCTTAGGCAAAGTTAAAGAAACTTACTTGGATGTTCACGTGAGGCTAAATGATCCGTCAAACACTAAACGAACCGTAAACCCTTCTGTGAACATGTGTCGGACTTTGGGTGTGTTGTTTAATGACAAGGCTTCCTCCTCTTTCATGGACCATTTAGGTCTTCACGGGTGAAATTCTTCAACTCTCATTACTTCCTGCGACCATTCAACACACAGTGACTTTATAAATTTGAAAAAATGCATCAAAATTAACTACCTATTACAATTACATCTTGGGTTGCCTCCGAAGTAGCACACAATTTTACATCGCGGCACGACGCAGGTTAAATGATTACTCAGACTTCATCAAGTTGGAGTTCCTCAACTATCATAACCTCTTCTAGAACCCCATGTACAACTTCATTCATTGTCCATTTGCTTTGAACTGTTCACCCTTTTCATTTTCATGTTCTATGGCTCCAGACTGAAATATTTGTGACACTTTAAATGGTCCCGTCCACTTAGACCTCAACTTTTTTGGAAATAGTCTGAGCCTTGAGTTGAACAGCAGCACCAAGTCCCCAGAACTGAAAGTCCTGTTTCCAATGTGTTTATCATGGTACAACTTCATCCTCTCTTTGTACAGAGCATACCTCTCATAAGCCCCTAGCCGAAACTCATACATCTCATTTATCTGCTCTAACCTCATGTTTGCCGCTTCACTCCAACTCAAGTTTAGTTTCTTTAGTGCACACAACGCCTTATGCACCAATTCCATAGACAAATGGCAAGCCTTTCCAAACACTAACTGGTAGGGTGACATACCAATGGGTGTCTTGATAGATGTCTAGTATCCCCATAGTGCATCATCTAACTTCCTTTCCCAGCCAGTCCTATTAGCATTCACGGTCTTCGTTAATATGGACTTTATTTCTCGATTAGAAACCTTAAGTTGCCCACTCATCTACAGATGGTATGCGTGTTGCTTCTTTATGTTGTT
Organism: Solanum tuberosum; assembly: GCF_000226075.1. Lineage (NCBI taxonomy): Eukaryota > Viridiplantae > Streptophyta > Magnoliopsida > Solanales > Solanaceae > Solanum > Solanum tuberosum. The sequence goes on from NW_006238959.1 coordinate 523,753, forward strand.
TCACACAATATTTAGCTAGTAGAGTGCTAAACACTTTGTTGTAAAAGTGGAAACCCCTATCACTAATAATTTCCCTAGGTGTGCCAAACCTAGAGAAAATATTCCACTTTAAGAACCCAAACACTCTTGCCATCATTCTCTGCCAATGCGACTGTTTCTACCTATTTGGAGACATAGTCTACTGTAACCAAGATGTACTTCTTCGCATAAAAACTCACAAATGGTCTCATAAAGTCGATGCCCCATACATCAAATAATCCTACCTCCATGATAAGAGCCATATGCAACTTAGGACAACGAGATATAGCTCGTTGCCTTTGGCATGTATCACAACCTTTTACTAGATCAAATGCATCTTGATGAATGGTGGGCCAGTAATACCCACTTTGGAACACTTTGTGGGTAGTGCAAGCTCCTTTATGGTGTCCACCAACTGGAGATGAGTGACATGCTTTAAGAATACTCGACATCTCAGCTTCAGGTACACACCTTCGTATTATATTGTCAGCACAAACCCTATACAAGTAGGTCTCATCCCATAAGTATTTTCCCACATCATACAAGAACTTCTTTCTTTGTTGAAAAGTCATGTCTTCCTGTATCAAATCACTGACAAGATAGTTGGCAAAATCAGCAAAAAAAGGAATAAGATAAAGAGTAGGGACTAATAACTGTTCATCTGGGAATGAGTCATCAATGTAAAGCTCAAATCCCCCCTTCTTTTCAGCTTCTAATCTAGATAAGTGGTATGTCACTTGATTCACAAGCCCTTCGGTTTTTAACCTCAAATTCAAATTCTTGTAGAAAGAGCACCCATCTTAACAACTTTGGCTTTGCATCTTTATTTGTTATCAAATATCTCAATGATGCATGGCAGTGTGCACTATCACTTTTGTGACCAGAAGGTACGCTCTGAACTTCTCAAAGGCATACTCGACTGCCAACATTCTTACTCAATAACCGTATAGTTCTTTTGAGTTTTATTCAATGATTTGCTTGCATAGTATATCGGGTGAAAGATCTTGTTGTGTTTAATTTTGGCCCAACACAACCCCAAAGCAACACCACTCGTATCACATATTACCTCAAATGGTCAGACTAATTGGGGCAATGATAGCTAGGGTTGGAATTAACTTCTCTTTTAGGCATTCAAACGCTTTAATGCATGCGCATGCCTCATCAAATGTGAACTTTATCTCCTTCTCCAATAGTTGGTACAAAGGGTGTGCAATCTTGGAGAATTCCTTAATGAACCTGCGATAGAACCCTATATGTCACAAGAAACTAGGGATTTCCTTCACAGAAATAGGCGAGGGAAGCTTCTCAGTGGCTTCAATCTTTGCCCTGTCTACCTCCAAATCTTTCTAAAAGACTTTGTGGCTCAACATTATGCCCTCTTTTACCATGAAATGACACTTTTCCTAGTTCAGAACTAGGTTTGCCTCTTCACGTCTCTGTAGTGTCCTGCTAAGATTTAATAAACAATCATCAAAAGTATAACCTACCATAGAAAAGTCATCCATAAATACCTCTAAGGTGTCTTCAACCATGTCCGAGAAAATGGACAACATAATTCGCTGGAAAGTAGCAAGAGCATTACATAATCCAAATGACATGCGTTTGAACGCCAAGGTTCCATATGGACATGTAAAAGTGGTTTTATCCTGATCTTCTAGAACCATAGAAATCTGGTTGTAACCATTGTACCCAATCAAGAAACAGTACCAGCCTTTCCCTACCAACGTATCTAACATTTGGTCCATAAAAGGCATTGGAAATTGGGCTTTCAAATTCGTTTGTTTAACTTTCTATAGTCCACACAAACTTGCCAACCTGTGACTGGGCTTTGTAGGATCAACTCATTTTTGCATTTTCCACCATTGTCATTCCTTCCTTTTTGGGTGCAGATTAGAGTGAGCTCACCTAATGACTATCTGATATAGGATATACCACTCATGCATATAACCATTTGATAATCTCCTTTTTTACCACCTCTTGCATAGATGGGTTTAGCCTTATTTGGTGCTCTGTACTCGGGCAGTCTTCTTCCAATTGGATTTTGTGAGTGCAAATACCAGGAGGTGTACCAGTAATATCAGCAATGGTCCAACCAATCATTTTTTTAAATCTTCTAAGTACCTTCACCAGTGCTTGTACTTGCTTAATATACAAATCTGCAGCCACAACAACTGGTGAAGTGTTATTTTCATCCAAAAACATATAGCTCAGACTGCTAGGCAATTGCTTCAATTCAAGCACATGTGGCTCCTCAAAAGATGGTTTTACTAGAGGAGTCGACCTATTTTTCAGATCCAGGTCTAACTTCTTAGGATAGTATGAATGTGATCCCATTCTCTGCAATGCATTTAAAGTTTCCACATCATCTATTTTGAAAACATCATCAAAGTTCATAATTAACGCGACTTGCGTTTCTACAGTGAAATGTTCTTCTATGGGTACCTCAATGACCCCATCATCAGTTGTATCAATAGCAGACACCACACTAATATCTTTTGGCTGCTTCATATATTTGCACACCATAAATTTAACCTCCTCATTATTTAGCCTAATCTTCAACTCTCCAATTTCCACATCAACCAATGCTCCAGCGGTGACAAAAAATGGCCTCCCCAAAATTATGGGGACTACAAAACCCACATCACAATCTAAAATCACAAAGTCAGCTGGAAAGATGAAACTTTCAACTTTCACAAATAAATCACATAGAATACCTACGGGTCTTTTTACCGACCTATCAGCTATCATAAACCACATGATTGCAGGTTTTGGAGTTCCCAAGTCCAATTGCTTGTATATTGCCAGCGGCATGAGGTTGATGCTGGCCCCAAAATCACACAGAGCTTTGATGAAGTGAAATACACCAATTGTACAAGGTATAGTAAATGCACACAGATCCTCTTTCTTCTAGACCAAAGACCTTGTAGCATAGTACTACAATGGTGAACATTATCTGCAGGCTCGAAACTTTTTCCTCTCTTCTTTGTCACCAAGTCTTTCATGAACTTGGTGAAGCCTTACATTTGTTCAAAAACTTCCACCTATAGGATATTTACTGACAGTTGACGAAGCATGGATATGAACTTCAAGAGCTTTCCTTCTTCAACTTTCTTTTTAAGACTTTGTAGAAATGGATGGGGTCTAGGAATCTATTGTAAAGGTTGTGCTACCTCTACCGCAGGCTCTTTAACTTCTCTTGTACATTTACTTGCTCCTAGTATGATCTCTAAATCTTTAGATATTTCTTTCTCTTCCAATCCTCCTTTACTTGCCTCATTTTCTGCATCTACATCTACACTTATTTTCTGCTCAATACTTGCAAGTATAGGTTCTGAAAATGATTTAACACTACAAGTGGTGATAGCCATGAAGTGCCCATCCTTTTTGGGTTCTGAATTGTGTTATTGGGCAGTGTCCCATTTTTTTTTGGTTCAATGAGGCTGAGAGTTGCCCTATTAATTATTCTAATTACTTAATAAAAGTTGAGTGTGAATCCACCAGCTGACTCATGTTGGATAAATCGTTTTTCAACTCTTTTACCCCCATATTTGTAGATTCAACCCTCTGCAACACCTTTGCCAATATATCTTCCGTCCTGGACCTACTAGACCCATTACATGTTTCATCTCTATTCCCTGGAGGCACATACACACCACTGCGATCATTCTTGAATCCATCTTTGTTCTGCCAACTTTCATAATCCCTATTTCCAGCTCTATCATATTGGCCATCTCGTTGGTAGTTCCTACCTTGATTTTCAGAATTATAGCCTTGGTTTAACGAGTTATTATTCTGGAACCCCCTGGTGGTTCAGATGTTTGGCTTTCTCATCAAAATAAAATTCCTAATCTTCATACCTGCCTACAACACCTACTACATTTTCTCTTTCTCTACCAGTCACTAGTAGATGTTTCGTGAGTAAATCCATCTGAATTTTCATGTGGGTCATGTCTTGGTCACGTTCTTCCTCTCTCTTTCGCTGTTGTATCGACAACTCAAATGTGAACCCAAGATCCCCAATTTATGTATCTTTGATATGCCATGCTCTCTTATTTCTCGATACCTCATCCATGATGGTCATGATTTTGGGGAAAGGCTTCCTCAGGAAGGATCCACCAAACACTGTGTCCACTACTAGCCTTGTCACAAAATCCAATGACCAATAAAATACCTATTTGAAGTACCTTTCTGTCGCCCCAGGAATCTCAACTGATTTGCAAGTTGTTACGAAGTCCATCAAGTGTTGATTTGCATCCTCACCATCTGTACCTCTAAACAACCCTTACAGGTTCAAGAACTAAATCATAGTGCTACTTATTGTGAATTTGACTGCTGGCGGCAATGGTAGGATCACTATAGCTCTAGTAGCTCCACACATTCAACTCTGGATCATTATCTTCGAAAGCCAAATGTACTTGTTTTTTACGTCAAACTCTTGGAGCTAATGGTCGTTGCTGAGGTGTTAATAGTTGTTGCTGGGGAGCCAACTCTTCTTCCTCTTCATCCTCAACATTTACCTTGTTTGGGTAATTTTCTTCATTGTTGGCACCCCTAGCTTGGCCGAGCATTCTTACTCATTCTCTACCTCTATGCCTCAGTCTCTTGAGTGTTAACCATTCTTCTAATAGATCTTGCAAGATCAAGATTGTAAGGAACCAAAGGTAGTCCCTTACTTCTATTGTTTGGCATACACTAACTAAGTTATCTGAAGAGGACAAAGACAAGAAAAAAGAAGTAAAATTATAAAATACCCCTACAAACTTAAATAATTGCTAGTAAAATATTTATAAGCGAATTCTCCAGTAGCGGCACCAAAATTGTAACACCTCAAAATATTCTAAGGCAAGGGTCTAAGGAAGGGTTCAAGGACGGTGGAAGAGTCCACGGCCGGTGAACCCATCCTTGAACCCAAGCCTTGTGAAAAATATTCCAAGGCAAGGGTCCAAGGAAGGGTTCAAGAACGGTGGAAGAGTCCACGGCCAGC
>NW_006238959.1:528886-536857 GCF_000226075.1 Solanum tuberosum
GGTCTAAGGAAGGGTTCAAGGACAGTGGAAGAGTCCATGGTCAGTGAACTCATCCTTGAACCCCAAGCCTTGTGAAAAATATTCTAAGGCAAGGTTCTAAAGAATGGTTCAAAGACAGTGGAAGAGTCCACAGTCGGTGAACCCATCCTTGAACCCAAGCCTTGTGAAAATTATTCTAAGGCAAGGTTCTAAGGAAGGGTTCAAGGACGGTGGAAGAGTCCACGGCCGGTGAACCCATCCTTGAACCCAAGCCTTGTGAAAAATATTCTAAGGCAAGGTTCTAAGGAAGGGTTCAAGGATGGTGAAAGAGTCCACGACCGATGAACCCATCCTTGAACGCAAGCCTTGTGAAATATTTTCTAAGGCAATGATTTACGGACGTGTCCACGGCCAGTAGAATGGTCCACAGATGGTAGACCCATCCGTGGAAATTTACTTAGAAAAAATTCCAGGCCTCTAGTTCACGGGAGCCTTTACTGGCCGTGAATCAATGAGTGGCCGGTGAAAGCCTTCCTTGAAAGGCACCTGTCAGTTAAATTTTTCAAAGTTATATGGGTCATTTCCTGTGTATCTAATACCTAAACTAGATCATTTTAATCCTAATCCTAGACCCTATATAAGTCATTTTAAGTCAAAACACACTCATTCACATCATTATTTCCCAAAACCCAAATATTTCCCCGAAGTTCCTCTTCTACACAAAATTTCTCTCTCTAGAACTCAAGAAAGAAGAAGAGTAAAATTGGAGATAGGGCTTGAAGAAACAAATATTTTTCACTCAATTTCTTTGGAGAATCATAACTAAGGTATGGTAGTCCTTCATCCATGGAGTCCCTCCAAACTCAATTTCAAAACTAGTGATTTACCCAAAGTTAGGGTTTGACTTCAATCTTGTGGGTTATTTCCAAAAAATGTTTTTAATGGTTGATTTATGATGTATTATGATTGAATTGATGATTTATTTTTGATTTATGATGAATTCCCCCAAGAACCCATGAAATCCCTAATTTCCCCGATTTGGATCTTATGATGAAAATTGTTGATTTTAGAAGGATGATATGAGATTATACTTGTTATAGTTGGGTTATTTGAATTATGTTATCATCCATGAATAATGTAGTAATTCTAGATGTGATTGATGGATTATGATCTATGGCCCTTGAAGAGAAAAGTATATGAATAATGCATGACATTATGAGGGCTATGAATATGCTTTAAGAACACTTTTAGAGTAAAGTGAATATGATTATGATCTAGTTGTTGTTTTCTTGGAGGTTATCCTCATGTACACACTTATGTATGAATATGATATGATGTGAAAGGTTTTCTAACAATATGATGATTCTAGTATTGAAAGGTTATTCTCACCCATTAAATCTATGAGCTATCCTATGAATAATGTTGGACTGAGTGTTCATACATTCTTCCATAATCATGAACTTAACTAATGAAATGTCAAGTACTCCGTGGGAATAATGCTTAACACCGAGTGGATATTGATATAAGATGGAAGCTCTCACATGAGTTGAGGCGGAGTTTCTAGAAGCAATCTCTTGAGATGGATGCCCTCACGTGAGTTGAGGCGGGGTATCTAGTAGCAATCTCCGTATCCCATAACTATGTGCCTACATAGGTCCTTAGCTCGTGGACCTTCCATCTAAGCTAAGAATGGTTCTACCTTAGGCGAGTAGGACAACCCTTTTCAGTGTGGGTAACACCGGATTCCATGAGTTGCTCACATGGTCTATGTCGGTTAAGGCTTACCCCCACAATGAATGATTATGAACTATGGCTTCTCAAGAAGCACTACTTAGTGTGAGTGGGGGGTATGGGACTTCATTCATACATTGCACAAGTATGCTTTGAGAGTAGCTATGGTGTGTTCCTTTTATGCTATGAAGGTTTATGAATTGATGCATGTTTTAATGTGAAGTATTGTTATGAGTTGCACTCCTTGATATGAGTTGTTAAAGATGAATGTTCCTTATCTATGAATACGTGAGATCAAAGAATGATAAGTATGATTAGGGTGGCCTAAAATGGTACTTAGTGTAGATGGGATTATGGGATCTTATCTATGCATTGCACATGTATAACTTAGGGTTACTTATACGATGGTTCTATTATGATGAGATGATCTTGGTAGTTGACTATGTGCATGAACCATGTCTTATGATAGTAGATGTTGCATTATGTCTATGTTGGTGGCTATGCTTATGATTATGTTGTTATCCTTTATGCTATGATGAACTATACATGAGTTTTCTTATGAGTTACGTTTTCCGACTATTTCTAAGATAATGTTCAAAATTGGCATATAGCATGGTTTCAACTAAAATGTCCCTTTTAGCATGTTTTAAAGGTTTTTTATGCATGGTTATAATACTTAGTGCATTTTTGTACTAACCCATATTTTCCTACATTATTCTATAAGTGTAGGGATTGTCACTCAATTTGATTCCCCTTGTGGCTAGAGCTTGGAATTGATCATCCTCCTTGCTAGTTGGTGAGTCCTCAAGATTCAAGGACAAATATCTTCATTTAGTAGTTTCACTCTAGTTATTTCATTTTCAGACTATTGTAAGAGTTGAGTCCCTATTTTGATTTAAGGATTATAATAGATGGATAATTGAGACAAGTCTAGACTTCCGCTTGCTTTTATAAAAGACTCTGAGAATAAAGTTTTTTTCTAATTCCGCATCGTTTCTTTTATCTTATGTTATGATATGCTAAGGGGCTTGTATGAGACCCTTCGGGGTACATCCAAACTTATACCTCAATTAAGAAGTGTAAACGGTCGATGTCTATTATAGAACTCAATGAGAGTTGAGGTCGATCCCATGAGGAATTATAGAAGAAACAAATCTACTAGTTCTTATGTTCAGTTGGAGTTGATATTTCTAGAAATTAAATTGCATAAAGTAAATATTGGGTTTGTTTTGATATCTAAGTAACCAATTGTATTTAGTGTTAAATAGTAATGGTAACAGATGACAATTGCAAAGTTTGATTATCAATTAGAATAGACTAGAATTGTGTTCCCCATGATCTTTAGACTCCAAATCAGATTTTGCACAAATAACAATCTTTTGATACAATACATACATTCAGAGATGATTGTGTACAACTAAACGCTTTTCAGCCCTATTAGATGAATGCCACTTCTCTCCTATCGGTCTTAGAGTGTTTCAATTTTTACCCTTGCATACTTGGTTAGAAAACTATCATCTCTCAAGCTCAAGTCTTCAAAGCAAGTTGTTAGATTCGCTTCTAGATTTTCTTAATCATGTACTTTTCTCTCGAACAAGTAATGAATATATGCAGGTTCTAACGTGTGCACTCGTTAGAAAGGAATCAATATGAAAATAGAAACGAAGCATGCTAATAACAATTGAAAGTTATTCGTGGTTGATTTTAGAGTTGCACCGTAGTCATGGGCATAGTATGGTACAATATTTTAAAGTTTTGGTACCGTAATTTTGATATTCGGTTTAAAAACTTTAAACCATTACCATACAAATTTAATTTGGTATGGTTCGGTATTTTGAAGTTCGATTTCGGTATTCTACGGTATGGAAAATTGGTAACCTTAAGTTTGTTCAACCTCTACTAATATATACTCGTATAATAGAGTATTATGACTTCGACAACTAAAAAAATATCTCAATTGTATCATACTAACACATTACACGTATAGAAATATATATTCAATAAAAGTACAAACAACTACTTTTGTTAATCAATTAAAATTCAATCAACATAGAGTAGTCAAAGTTTTAACTTCTAAACATTTAGTTTATACTAAGTGCCCGTTTGGATTGACTTATTTTAGGTGCTTTTAAGCCAAAATAGCTTTTAAGCAGTTTTGAAGTGTTTGGGTAAAGTTAAAAAGTGCTTATAAGCACTTATTTTAAAGCCAAAATAACAAAAATAAGCCAAAAGTCATAAGTAAGAAATCATAACTTATGACTTTTGGCTTATAAGTCATAAGCCAAAAGCCAATCCAAACAGGCCCTAATACTAGGTTGCATATTTGTTAGCATTTTAATAATATATATATTATTTATGTAACTATATACTTCAGTATGGTATTCGGTATTTCTGTCTATTATTTCTAAATACCAAATACCATATTGAACACCAAAAAAATTAAAATGTATACCATATACCATAATATCAAAATCACGGTATTAGAAATTCTGGTATGGTATGGTAATTCGGTATATACCATACCATGCCCACCCCTACCCACAACCCTAGTTGTGGTGCTTAGCTGCTCGTGTTCTTAACAAAACAATGGCTAAAGATTGATGAATGGTTATAAAATAGACTTACAATATTAAAAACCAATACTTCTTGATTAAGAATGATCAAAATGATGATCAAATATCAAAAAGAGTCTTCAAAATAAGGAAACTATTGTCTCTGTGATAAGAACTTGTCTCACAATATCGATAATAATTCAAAATAGAACCCTAAAGAATTAATTATAGTCTTAGAAAAGATTCCTACACGAAGTAGGAAAGTAACTCAGTCGACAACATTCAAGAGCAAGCAAGATGGCGCATGAAGCTTTTCACGGTCCGTTAATGCCTCTCGTAATTCAACACTTCGTCAATTTTTTCAACCTTTGTTGTTGTTTCCCATGAGTCACTTTACGGTCCGTATAGGTCACTAAGATCCATCTAGTGTGTCACATAGTTACATTTTTCTTTCTTTTCTTCCAGACCACTTCAACAAGCAATTACACGGGCCATTTAGATCTTCACGGACCGTATATCCTTCCATCAACAACTGCTAAACTTCCATTTAATCTCTTTTCATTCAACACTTGCTTAAAAACACATTTCCTGCATGTTAAACCAAAAGAACATCATATTGATAAAAACATGATTGGTTTCTTGCGTTAATCCTTTGTTTTGGGCGTCGAATGTGCTATAAGTTCACGACACATCAACGATCCCTTCAAACCCGTTGTTGGTAAGTTTTTATATTTTAATTAATTTATGTTTAATCAATTTGGTATTAATACTTTTTTCGCTCTTCTCTTCTTGTTCGATTGTTCATGATCTCTACGTATTAGGTACACAGACACACAAAACACATATATATCAATGATCATTCAAACACAAATATCCATATTAACTTTGAAACTAAAACACAGTTGCACAAATACACATATGTGTCAATCATTAACCAAACACTGTATACAATGTTTATACATGGTTATACAAAGTATATTGTTACTTATACATTTTATATACAACATATTTATAATATATAATAATATATAAAGGTGCATATGTAATATATAATATTGTATAAGAGTATATACACTAAACAATGGTGTCTTCATGAAATTTAATTAAACATAAGTTGTCTAATTTAAATATAAAATTACTAGGCTATGTCCACTGTAAATTGTATATTTGGGATATTCCTATGGTAGCTTACATCACTATATGTAAATTCTTTTAAAATTGAAAGTAGTCCCAAACCATCATTTTAATCAGATAAACATCCCTTCCTATACTTTAAAATAATTACATATACGCTAAACTAGTTACATGAATCACTAATTTCTCTCCCCTTTCTCTCTCCATGTCTCCTCCCCGCTCTCTTCTTCTTTCTCTCTCTCTCTGCCCTCTTTCTTCTCTCTTCCTCTTTTCTGCTCTATCCGCCCTTGCTCTTTCTCCTTGTGCATGTATAGACTAAATATTTGATACCAAATATAATGATGATATTGATATGGGATATACGAGATAAAATTGATATCAAATACACTGATTAAATTAATTATGGATACACAAATAAATAACATTTTGTGAAGCTTTGATACATTCTAAAATACAGGTATATAGGGAGAGAGGCGACCGAGTGAGGAAAATAGGTGTGCACAAGAGGAGATAGGTGAACAATATAGGAGAGGAGAGGAGAGAGAGAGAGAGAGAGAGTACACTATATACATGTGATCATGCTTGAATATAATGTATTTGGAACAAATTACAACTAATCTGTGTAATTTCAGAGACAACCTTCATATTAATACAACTTATATCTAGCATCTTTGCGCTCTCTCTCTCTCTCTGAACTCTCGCTCCCCTCTTCCCTCTCTCTCTTTCGATCTCGCTCGAATATCTTCTCTATAAAAGTTTTGAGATGCATTGTAATTAGATAAACTAAAGCTACTATAGTTATTTATGAAAAATCTTCTATTTGGAATCTCTCTGAAAGGCCTTGTAAGATTGGGCCAATTCTATTTTAACATAAGGAAATGGACCCCACAAACCCACGTCCACAACCCATTATTCTGGTCCAATCTCGTTATCAGATTTAATTTGGGAAAATTAGCAATTAAGTCATAATACCTAACATAATTAGTCAAAATAACAACACTTTAAAATATTTATTTAAAAATGGCAGAATGACAATATTTTTAGAAAATAATATATATTCAGATTTTAGTATTTTAAATTAATTTTATTTTATGGAAAGAGTCCTATATTGGACCAAATTATATACCAATAACCGTTTAAAGTGAAAGAAATAAAATTAAACCAATACCATTAACCTTTTTCATCACCATTCACGTTTCTTTCCCAACTTTCACGTTTCTTCCCCACCTTTCACGTTTCAAGTTTATCTTTCTCCAAGGCGCTATATTGTTGTTCATCAAGAAATTTTCTTTATTATTAAACGAAATCTATTCATTAATTCAAGCAGATTTCTCGGTTGGCAAGGTAATTTCCATTATCCATTTCGATTAGTTATTTAGATTTCTTTTGATTTGTTTTCAATATCACCGTTTATGGTTTATATTTTGCAGTGTACATATTACGGATTTTCGGTCAATTTTTTCGATTTTTATGCAAGTTTGTTTACATATTCATCTAATAATCATGTATTTCAATTAGTTATTTAAATTTCTTTTGATTTATTTTCAATATCACCATTTATGATTTATATTTTGCATTGTACATATTACGGATTTTCTGTTAATTTTTTCAATTTTTATGTAAGTTTGTTTACATATTCATGTAAAATTTATGTATTTTAGATTTTTAGTCGATTAAACAATTTTTTTTTCGATTTTTTTCTGATTTTGTTTTAATATTTCAAATTTATTAGAATCTACAAATTCATTCATATGTTTATTTTGTTTGATTTTTAATACATTTATATTTGCTTTTAGGGTTTTAGATTTGGGGAAAACATTTGTCTGTCTACAATGTCTGAATCAACAGTTTATTTGTGTATTCATTCTATCTATATATCAACAAGTTTTACATTTTTTGTTTTTACATTGTATTTCAATCTCAATTAGTACCCTGCACATAGAGGGAGCGTTCAGTGCACCGGGCTGCCCCTTTTATTTTAACATAATGAGAGCTTCAGAAATGCTAGAAAATAATGACATGTAACACAAGGAAAATGACAAAGAGAACATTATCCTTTTGTTTTGTATTCAACGTAATTGTATACCAACAAGTTTTGTATTTTATGTGCCTACTTTACCTTTCAAAGTCACTTTGTATTTCAAATGAAGAGAGTTTCTTTTGTATTCACAACTTTATATTCAATCTCACTTTGTATTTATAACTTTGTATTTTCATCTCACTTTTGTATTCATATATTGTTGTATTCAAAATATAGTTCATGATCGATTAGTTATATTAACTTAATGGGATACAAATTATTGTATGCATTCAAACAGAAAAAACAACTACTAAACTAAAAAAAACACAAATTTTGTGAAGTTCCAGGTGCAACCCACAGTTGCATATCCACGAACCGTAGGTCTGACCACAGCCCGTGCTGGTGGTACGTGGTTCACCACTGAAACCCCTCCCAGACCTAGCTCAGAAAATTGGCTATGTCCCGACTCACAGACAGACCCACAGTCCGTGGTCTGTATCTGTGGATTGAGACCTCCTTTACCCAGCCTCTGACACAAACTACGGTCGACCAGCA
>NW_006238959.1:537968-539119 GCF_000226075.1 Solanum tuberosum
CAGCAGCAAGGGTCCGCGACTTTGTTAGGATGAATCCGCCTGAGTTCTTAGGATCGTAGACTGGTGAAGATCCCCAGAATATATTGGATGAGATCAAGAAGAACTTTGAGGTGATGCAAGTCACTGGGAATGATCGGGTTAAGTTGGCATCTTACCAGCTGAAAGATATGGCTCATATCTGGTACACTCAGTGGAAAGAGAACAGGGGTACAGATGCAACTCCTCCTATTACTTGGGATTGTTTCAGCGAAACCTTTCTGGACAGGTTTTTCCCCATAGAGTTGAGAGAAGCAAGGGCCCAGGAATTTATGAACTTGAGGCAGGGTAACATGACTGTTCAAGAGTATGGGCTCAAGTTTAACCAACTCTCCAGGTATGCTCCTCACATGGTTGTTGATTCCAGGGCTTAGATGAATAAGTTTCTCTATGGAGTGTCAGACTTAGTGAAAACAGAGTGCAGTAATGCTATGTTGTTGGGAGACATGAACATCTCTAGGCTCATGACTCATGCTCAGATGGTTGAGGGTGATAAGCTTAGGGAACAAGCTAAGGAGACTAAGAAAGCAAGAACAGGTAACTACGAGTATTCCCAACAGAAATTGGGTGGTGGAAATCACTTGCATTTTTAGCAGAAGTCATCGACTCCAGCCCTTTCATCAACTAGTGTTCCATCCCTCAGGTTTCGTAATGATCAGAAAGGTAGGGCATCAGGCTCTAAGTCTCAAGGTAGTGTTTCAGGCACCAAAACCTACCCAACTTGCCCGAAATGTAGTAAGAACCATCCGGGTGAGTGCCTTGCAGGTAAGGAAGGATGCTATGGGTGTGGTCAGTCTGGTCATAGATTGAAGGATTGTCCTTCTAGACAAGGTCAATGAGGAAATAATGGTAGAGCTCAGTCTACAACTTCAGCAGCACCAGCAAGCCGCCCGACTCAGTAGGGTAACTCATCTGGTACAGGTGGCGGACAGCGCCAAAACAGTCTCTATGCACTTTAGGCTCGTCAAGATCAGGAAGATTCTCCTGATGTAGTCACTGGTACGTTACGAGTCTTTGATCTTGATGTTTATGCATTGTTAGATCCAGAGCCACTCTTTCCTTTGCAACTCCTTATATAGTAGTTAAGTTTGATGTTAGTCCAGAAACTCTCTCAG
>NW_006238959.1:539808-540795 GCF_000226075.1 Solanum tuberosum
TTTTGGTTACAATTAGTTGCCTTCCTTGGGCATATTGTGACTAGTGAAGGAATTCGAGTAGATTCCGAGAAGATAGAAGCAGTGAAACAATGGCCCAGACCTACCTCTGCTACAGATATCAGAAGTTTCTTGGGTCTAGCGGGCTATTACAGACGGTTTGTGGAAGGATTTTCATCCATAGCCTCTCCATTGACTAAGTTGACTCAGAAAAAGGTTAAGTTCCAATGGTCAGATGATTGTGAGAAAAGCTTTGCAGAATTGAAAACTAGGTTGACTACAGCTCCTGTCTTGACTCTACCAGAGGGTTCAGATGGTTATGTGATCTATTGTGATGCATCCAGGGTCGGCCTAGGTTGTGTGTTGATGCAGCGAGGTAAGGTTATAGCTTATGCTTCTAGACAACTTAAGGTAATTATTCAACTCATGACCTTGAGTTTGCAGCAGTGGTGTTTGCACTCAAGATTTGGAGGCACTACTTGTATGGTGTTCATGTAGATGTGTTCACAGACCATAAGAGCCTCTAGTATGTATTCACCCAGAAAGAGTTGAATCTTCGCCAGAGAAGGTGGCTTGAGTTCCTTAAAGATTATGATATGAGCGTGCATTACCATCCTGGTAAGGCCAATGTAGTAGTAGACGCTCTTAGCAGACTATCTATGGGTAGTGTGCACATGTTGAGGAAGAAAGAAGAGAGCTAGCAAAGATGTTCATAGACTTGCTCGCCTAGGAGTTCACCTTATGAGCATATCAGATGGTGGTGTAACGGTTCAGAATGGGCAGAATCTTCTTTGGTAATGGAGGTTAAGGAAAATCAAGACAGTGATCCGATATTACTTGAACTAAAGGGTGCAGTCCATCAACAGAGAGTTGAGGTTTTCCCCCAAGGGGAAGATGGTGTGCTTCGCTACCAGGGTCGATTATGTGTTCCTAATGTGGGCGAGTTAAGGCAGCTTATTCTTGCAGAAGCCCATAACTCCAGATACTCTA
>NW_006238959.1:542346-543069 GCF_000226075.1 Solanum tuberosum
TGTAACACCCCGTATTCGAAACAGACCAAAAATACAGATTTTGTGAAGTTCCAGGTGCAACCCACAGTTGCATATCCACGAACCGTAGGTCAGACCACATCCCGTGCTGGTGGTACGTGGTTCACCACTGAAACCCCTCCCAGACCTAGCTCAGAAAATTGGCTAAGTCCCGATTCACGGACAGACCCACGGTCCGTAGATCAGACAACAGTCCGTGGTCTGTGTCCGTGGATTGAAACCTCTTTTACCCAGCCTTTGACATAAACTACGGTTGACCAGCACGGACCGTCATTTGATCCACAGTCCGTAGGTCTGACCGTAAGTTAGGGTCAACAACCTGTTAGATGAAAATTATTAATGGGTCAACTTCAGATGGTAATAACTCTTAGCACAAAATGAATTAGGTGTCGCATACCTATGATATGATAGATAATGGAATTATCTTTCCAACTCCACTGAGTTTGCTAAATTCGGACCTCCGAGTAAAAAGTTATGCTTGTTTTAGTGAAGCCCTGTCGGGTATTATCGACCTACAGACCCAATCGACGGACCATAGATTGAGTGACGGACCGTAGGTCCAATCCGTCAGTCACTCCGACAACAATTAAGTCAGGGATCTTTTGGTCTTTTTCTATTTCGTTTAACCCCTAAGATACGTCATTTTGACCCTAAATCATGAGGTTTTAGTCTTTTTAAGCCTAGAAACATAACTAGAACTTACCT
>NW_006238959.1:543340-549841 GCF_000226075.1 Solanum tuberosum
ACCGAGTTGGACTAGGGTCAGTCACCTTTATAGTCCCAGAACTACGAGCCACGTAGGTGTAAGTCCCCTCTGTGGGCAACATCAGTTTAGTGATCACACCAGTCATGCTTCTATACCTTTGGGCGGGTATATTGGGTCCTCTCGATGGGGCGTATACATCGGACTCCACATTTAGCTCATGTGGTTTTATGTCGATTATTAGTAGCTCCCACAGTTCAGTCAGACTCTATTGCATTGACCACATTTACAGTTCATTCAATATTCGGTATTTTCAGTATCTATATCATGTTCATATTATTTCATTGTTTTATTGCTTTGTTCAGTTATATGTTCTTTCAGCTTTAATCTATCCTGTATGCTCAGAACCTTTCAAGTACTGACACATACGTGCGCTACATCTTCTCGTGATGTAGGTTCAGATTCTTAGCATCCAGATCACGCTTAGATCGATTCCCGATCTTCAGTTCAGCAGCATCAGTGGTGAGTCCTCATTCTTCGAGGACCAGTGAGATATTTATCTTTATCGCTTTTAGTCTTTAGTTTCAGGTTTGCTAGACCTAGTTGGGGCATGTCCCAACATTTCTAGTCAGTTTAGAGGCTTATTTCAGACATAGTTAGATTCAGCTTAGTGTAGAGTTAATATCTTCTTTGTATTAAACTCATCAGTTTTCATATATCTCAGATATAGTATATGGGTATTCCCCATCATTGCAGACTTACTTTATGATTTAGCTTCCGCATCAGTTATTATTATCTTTAGTATGCTCATGATCATGCCAGCAGGGTTAGCTTGGGATCACTTGTGGTCCTAGGTCCCGTGTCCGCATCTCAAGGGAACCAAAAGAGATAATCAGACATGTAATTCAGGAAGTGTTTCATCGTGGCTCGATGTTTCCACGTGTCCAGAACTGTCTGAGGCAGCTGAGCATCTCGGCAGTGGCGTAGCCAGGAATTTAATGAAGGGTGTCCAAACTTTTAATAGTAATTTTTTAAACAAAAAACGACGATTTAAATTACCAAAACAAATAATCAAGTTAAGCAATATTTAATTAAATATAGGAATATTTTTAATAGAATTACAAGTGTATAATTCAACACTAACATAAAGAAAATGAACTACTATTGAAAACATAATTTAAATATATTATTACAATTGTACTCGACGAGGTTTCATATCCTGAAACGTTTTTATAATAGACTCATTAGAAATAGTACGAAATACTTTCTTTTCTACATAAGGCACTACACAACCGTCTAAAAACTCATCATCCATTCGATTTCACAAGTCATTTTTAGAGTATTTAAATCAATGCTTTGTTTTTGAGAAGAATGTGACAACATCTCTAATTGATCTACCGTTGTTTCTTTATTTGGTTGACTTAGAGAAGTTGAACTTTTTTTTTGGTACTTTATTATAATAATTCGTCATGTCTATTGAAACTTGAAACTAAAATATTAAGTTGGTTATTTTTGTTATAAAATAAGAGAACGAGAAGAAAAACAGAGAGAGAATTATTGAGATTCTATTCTTAATAATATTGTGATATTTGGGTAAATGAGTCTCCTATTTATAGAGAAAGAAAACCTTATTCCATAAGGGAAAAGTATTAAAATTTAAGGAAATCTTATTCCATAAGGAAAAGGTATTAAAATTTAAGGAAATAATTCAATTTTAATTGAAAAAAATCCAATTAAATTCAAGGAAATCTTATTCTAAGGGAAAAATACTAAAATTTAAGGAAATTTTATTCCATAAGGAAAAGGTATTAAAATTTAAGGAATTGAAAAAAAAACCACAAGAAAAAGTATTAAATTTAAGGAAATCTTATTCTACAAGGAAAAAGTATTAAAATTTAAGAAAATAATTCAATTTTAATTGAAACTAAATATTTAGTAGAGGAGGGATTCGAACTTGGGTCTTGGAGACCTTCATGATACTATTAACCACCAAGCTACTAAACTTTATGTTAAATTACGCATGTTTATTTACTTAATTGAATTTAAGAAGTAAAAATAATTACAGAAAAAGAAAAAAATCCCCTGCGGGGGAATCGAACCAGGACAAAGAGTAGGATTGCACAGGCTATTGCCAACTCCACTGCGCATCACTTTGTTATTTCAGGGGGTCTAAATTCTATATATACCAATATAAAAGTCAAAAATTTACATGTATATATAGTATAATTTTTCGACGAAGGGTGTCCAATTGGACACCCTTGAGCCTACGTGGCTCCGCCCCTGCGTCTCGGGGGTAGCTCGGGGCGTGACAAACATATAGTTCATGATCCATTAGTTTGTATTTTACCTTTCAAAATCACTTTGTATTTCAAATGAAGAGAGTATTTCTTTTGTATTTCACAACTTTATATTCAATCTCACTTTGTATTTATAACTTGTATTTTCATCTCACTTTTGTATTCATATATTGTTGTATTCAACATATAGATCATGATCGATTATTTACATTAACTTAATGGGTTACAAATTATTGTATGCATTCAAACAGAAAAAACAGCTACTAAACTAAAAAAACAATTTCATTCGTTATACATCATAATTTGGATACAAAATATCCGAAAAAAGCTATAAATCCCAATGCATACAAAGATTTCACTGATTCAATTAGGAAAAAAAACACTCTTGTACTCGACGTATACGAATATCTCATCCAAACAAATATAAGATTGAAAAAAATACCCGATTGTTTTTCGATTGTTCACTAGATGCGACAAATTTATAGTTGTCAATTTTGAAAAATTATGTTTCAAAAATATATCGTATTTAACTTGAAGAAGCTTTGAAAATTATCAGATGAATGATTCGGAAGACAAACTATATTATTTTAATTTTTTGTTTTGATGCTTTTAAGAAGAAAGCAAAAAAAAAAACGCTCGACGGAAAGATGACTATTTATGCTCTTTTTAAACGTAACTGATTTGTATTTAAAATATTTTTTACCTTTTTAAAATTTTTTCGTTCCATGATTTTCTATGTTCTGTTATTAATTATTTGTATTCTTTCAAATTAATCAAAATAAAATAAATACATAACTAATCTCATAATAAACTAAAATAATGACATTTTTAATAAATAATGAAACTGTTGCTAAGGAGTCTCATTAAAAGCTAAAATATTGTTGTTTTGAAAATTTTCCCCAATAATTTTTAAGCATATAATCTGTTAGGGGTGTACAAAACCAAACCGAAAACCAAACCAAACCGCAAATCGAGTCAAACCGAAAAAAGACTCGACTAGTGATTCGGTTTGACTTGATTTGGTATTGAAAAAAAAAACCCAACTATATTTGGATTGGCTTGGTTTCAACTAAAATAAATCAACCCGACATTATATATGTAATTTTAAAATTTTATTTTTATACATAAAAATATTTACTTTGATATAATTTTAAAATATTTCTTATACTATTTTCATCGTTTTTTATCTTTTTAATATATTATTTCAAGTTTAAAACTTAGAAAATTCGGAATGGTCCAATAAAGATTATAGTTCATAGATGTTGATAATTATAATAAAACTTAAATCAAAATCAAATTAATATTAATGCAAAAAAGAAAATCAATTCAACACTAAGAATGACAATAATATTGAATATTTGTTCTTTAAGTTTACATTGGTTTAGAAAATTAAAATACATAGTCTAATTTTAATTTTCCTTAAATATTTAGTAATGTAACTAATACTTATTAAACTTATTTTAGCATGATTTAGTACTTTTAAATTATGATCATTTTCATTATGACTTTGCAATATTTATTTTATATGATGATTTCATTATTATTTTTATTGAATATTTTAGTGTCATCAGTACTCATCTCATATTTTGTGTTATTTTCTTAAGAAACACCTTAGATAATTGTATTTTGGTTAGACTAAAGAAATATTTGGAGCACAAGTTAATTATATGTTTGTATGCAAACTTTACCGAAAAAATCCAAAAATCTAAAAACAAAATCAAGGTTTATTAGTTTGGTTTGATTTATAAATTTAAAAATTCGACACAATGATTTGGTTTGGTATTTGAAAAACCAGAACCAACCCGAGGTTGAAAAACCCGAAAAAATTAGAATTTTATTAGTTTAATTTGGTTTATAAATTAAATGTTTTTTACACAAATAATTTAGTTTGATATTTGAAAAATCCGAACTAACTCGGTCATGTACACCCCTACAATCTGTAATGCTCGATTATAAACTTATAACCAGAAGTTACTCTCATCAAATGAAATTTCACTATCAAGTGCTCTCAAAAAACTATTGTTGGTTAATTATAATTTTGATCCTTGTCATATTTCACATAGAATTTAACCTTAAATAAAATAATAATTATTATTATAATATATACCTCAAATAAAGAACAACAACAAAATATATTAACATAACACATTTAATTAATCTTATCATGAATATTATGAACTGTAAACATAATTTGGGTAATCAATAATACAAGTTCTTTTAAAACAATAAGAAACTCATTGATTTTTGAATTACTACTTCTTCTTTTTTTTGGGTAACTATATAAAAGAAACAAGTGACTAATTTAGTTATTAGGATGCCTTTTTGAGTTTTGCTTCTTTCTTTCCAAAATAAGACAAATTATTTATTGTTATTTTATAACTAAATTTCATATCCTCATTTAAGGCTTTTCGGTAAATTTTATTTCATGTAATCCAAAACTTAATCGATTAAAAATTTATTGGTTCAGATCCATATGAGAAGAATTTCATTTTCTCTTTGTTCTTTTACGATTTTTCATGATACAATATAAATACTTAGAGTTTTGCATGTAGGTAGTAGTTATAACTAGAATAATAAAACCACTAATAGAGTTTATTATGTCAAAGATTTTCACACAAATACTCTAGCAAATTTACTTATATGCCCATATTATATTATAATTGTATACAAAATATAATTATACTATACAAATAATATATATATATATATATATATATATATATATATATATATATATATATGTTAAAATCCTAATAATTACATTAATATAAAAGTACTAAAATTAGCAAGATAATTTAGCAATATAGACATTTGTTGTCAAAAACAAAGAAAAACCACAAACCTATTTGATTTATTTGGTATTTTTTGTAAGCAACAATTTTTTTTTTCTTTTTTATGTTTATGTAAACAATTATATTCGGTCATGAAGCTCTAATTTACAATGAGATTTATCAAAAATTGGCTCGTCGAAAATGTTTCTGACAAAATTCTTTAAAATTTGGCTTGTCATGAACCGATGGACTTTTTGCTAGAAATTACTTAACGATGAGCCAATTTTCATCTGAAAGTCCATTGGAAATTGACATTATCTAATGTAGACGGTATAAAATAAGTCATAGGTATAAACTTTTATTAAAAATATATTAATTAAATTATTTCCAAATATAGATAGGTGACATTATCTCTAGAATGGATAAATTAAAATGAAAAGCGTGCCATAAAATTGAAATGGACAAAAGACTAATTAAACGTACGTTATTATATCCTTAGAGTAAATAACACTTGGTTCTTCAACTTATAAATAACCTCATTATTGAATAACCTATTCCAACACTCACTCCCCTACTCCACAAGAAATTCTCTTTTTCTGTTTTAGAAAAAAAATCTTAAATTGCTATTTAATCTATACTTGAAAATTTTTCTTTCTTCTTTTTATATTTGCAAGTTGATTTTCTATTTGTATAGAATTTATCATAAGTTCAAAAGTATATTATTCTTTTTTCTTTTGTATTTCTTATTATATTTCTTCGATTGTATCATATCAATAAATGGATTATAGAAATGGTCGATATTTAAACTACTATTCATCATCTTCTCCATTTCACAAATAATTTGTGGGGAAAGAGGTAAATTCGAAAAAATTTCACAAATTTATCAATCAAGATTTATATGAGTTTGATAATTTTTGTAAGTACGTTTACAAGGTCCAAAAGTGTTCAAAACTTTATAGTCACGACTGGACCTCTTGTCACTACTAAAAAATTGTCAAAAAACGACGGCAAAAAGCGACGGACAACGTCGCTTTTTTGGTCAAAATCGACAGAAAAGTGACGCAGTCACCTTTGTCGCTTTTTAGCTCGACGCTTTTCAAAAAGCGACGAACAGCGTTGCATTTTTACTTTTTATTTTCAAAAAAGCGACGGACTCTGTCGCTTTATTTTAATTTTAATTTTTTTAATTTCTAAAAGACGACGCATTCCGTCGCTTTTCTGGAAATTTTATTTTTAAAGACCCAGAAAAGCGACGGACTAAACCACGCTGTCCGTCGCTTTTTCTGCAATATTTTTTACAATAGAAACTGGCAGTTTCTGCTGCCCACCTGCAAATGCAATTCAATTCAATTCTACAATATTCAGCCCAATCAAACACACACAATTATAAACAATCTAAACAAAACAAAAAACAACAAAATTAAAATAACATTCAAAAGTATCTAAATCATAAATTAAAGACTTATAAAGTCTTT
>NW_006238959.1:552138-559976 GCF_000226075.1 Solanum tuberosum
ATCTAAGTTCAAGCTCTAAGTTCAAGTTCAAATTCTAATTTCAAGTTCAAATTCTAAGTTTAACTTCAAATTCTAAGTTCAAGTTCTAAGTTTAAGTTCTAATTTCAAGTTCAAGTTCAAGTTCTAAGTTCAAATTCTAAGTTTAACTTCAAATTCTAAGTTCAAGTTCTAAGTTTAAGTTCTAATTTCAAGTTCAAGTTCAAGTTCTAAGTTCAAATTCTAAGTTTAACTTCAAATTCTAAGTTCAAGTTCTAAGTTTAAGTTCTAATTTCAAGTTCAAGTTCAAGTTCTAAGTTCAAATTCTAAGTTTAACTTCAAATTCTAAGTTCAAGTTCTAAGTTTAAGTTCTAATTTCAAGTTCAAGTTCAAGTTCTAAGTTCAAATTCTAAGTTTAACTTCAAATTCTAAGTTCAAGTTCTAAGTTTAAGTTCTAATTTCAAGTTCAAGTTCAAGTTCTAAGTTCAAATTCTAAGTTTAACTTCAAATTCTAAGTTCAAGTTCTAAGTTTAAGTTCAAATTCTAAGTTCAAGTTCTAAGTTTAAGTTCAAATTCTAAGTTCAAGTTCTAAGTTTAAGTTCAAATTCTAAGTTCAAGTTCTAAGTTTAAGTTCAAATTCTAAGTTCAAGTTCTAAGTTTAAGTTCAAATTCTAAGTTCAAGTTCTAAGTTTAAGTTCAAATTCTAAGTTCAAGTTCTAAGTTTAAGTTCAAATTCTAAGTTCAAGTTCTAAGTTTAAGTTCAAATTCTAAGTTCAAGTTCTAAGTTTAAGTTCTAATTTCAAGTTCAAGTTCAAGTTCTAAGTTCAAGTTCAAGTTCTAATTTTAATTCAAGTACAAATTCTAAGTTCAAGTTCAAGTTCTAAATTCAAGTTCAAGTTCTAATTTCAAGTTCAAGTTCAAATTCTAAGTTCAAGTTCTAAGTTCAAGTTCAAGTTCTAAGTTCAAGTTCTAGTTCTAATTTCAAATTCAAGTACAAATTCTAAGTTCAAGTTCAAGTTCTAAATTCAAGTTCAAGTTCTAATTTCAAGTTCAAGTTCAAATTCTAAGTTCAAGTTCTAAGTTCAAGTTCAAGTTCTAAGTTCAAGTTCTAGTTCTAATTTCAAATTCAAGTACAAATTCTAAGTTCAAGTTCAAGTTCTAAATTCAAGTTCAAGTTCTAATTTCAAGTTCAAGTTCAAATTCTAAGTTCAAGTTCTAAGTTCAAGTTCAAGTTCTAAGTTCAAGTTCTAGTTCTAATTTCAAATTCAAGTACAAATTCTAAGTTCAAGTTCAAGTTCTAAATTCAAGTTCAAGTTCTAATTTCAAGTTCAAGTTCAAATTCTAAGTTCAAGTTCAAGTTCAAGTTCTAATTCTAAGTTCAAGTTCAAGTTCAAGTTCAAGTTCAAGTTCTAAGTTCATGACATTCAAACATTCATCATCTACTCATAACACTTAAATTACTAATTTCTAACTTCAAATTATTAACACTTTACTAACTAGTCCTAGAATCAAATCCAAAAAAATCCCAATTCAACCTCAAATTACATATTCTGAAGTTTAAACTAGTCCTAAAATACAAAACTGCTAATTCTTCACTAACTAACAATGCCCAATTTAAAAATGCCCATTTTTTTTAAAAAAACCCTAAATAAAAATCTTCAATTATCTATACCTAACTAACAATAATCAAATCAAATTAACAATTGAATAACACAACACAACAAACAAAAACAATAATATACTAACAAACAATCAATTATAATCACTAGAATTAAAGCTAAAAAAAAACTAAAATCTAACCCTACCTGCAGCGACGGCGACGGGGAAGGGCGGCAAGCGACAGGGAAAGGCAGCACTTGGAGACGACGAAGATCGGCGACGATGACGGCAACAGCTACAGGGAGGTATAGATCGATATATATAGAGAGAGAAGGGAGAGAATAAGAGTGAAGAGAGAGAGGGGAAAATAAGAAAATGACAATATGTCTTTTAGATATTTAATAAAAAGCGACGGACAACGTCTCTAAGTCCATCACTTTTTTTAAATATAGTTGACCAACATTTTAACCAAAAAGCGACGGACTAAGAGACACTGTCCGTCGCTTTTTAAAATAGTTGACTAGATATTTTGACCAAAAAGCGACGAACTAAGAGATGTCATCCGTCGCTTTTTTAAAAACTAATTAATAAAATAAGATAAATTAAAAATGACGAACAACGTGGTTTTTTTTTTCATTTTTATATAATTATTTTTAATAAAAAGCGACGGACGACGTCTCTATATATATTAAATAAATAATTATTAATTATATATATTTAGCGCAAAAATCCACGAAAAAAGCGACGGACTAAGAGATGCCGTCCGTCGCATTTTGTAAAATAATTTAAAAAATAATTATTTTTATTAAAAAGTGACTGACAGTGTGGCGAAAGGCGTCGCTTTTTGGAGCGACGCCGTTCGTCATTTTTAAGCAGTTTTTTAGTAGTGTGTCCCTTTACCCATCAAGGGGAAAAGCACGTCGACGTTACCCACGAAAATACAACAATTTGTCAATCACTTGCCTTGGTTACAAATGCGCGTCTTGCATAAAGGAAGATAATTGTGAATTGTGTCATGGAGTTATCGAGTACTAGTTACACCCTGCGAAGTACAGGGCCAATCTTTGCCAAGCTGCCACTTCATGTGACAGACTGTCACACCTCTTCGTTTACTGTTGTTAAGGATGTGACGGGTTTTAAAAAAAAATAAAAGTAAAAGAAAAATGATTTTTTTTAGAGTTGCCACTTGAAATTGAGTTTTTTAGGTGTTCCAAGTCACTTGGTAATTCCTAATTTAAAAGGAACTAACTCTTTAATTTTTAGTCTACGAAACTAAGATAAGGTAAGGAATTTTATTGAGCGGGGGAAGGTGTGAGGCATCCCCTGAGTCCCGTGGTTCTAGCACAGTCGCTTTATTAACTCATGTTTGGCTAAAAATAATTGTTTTTGGATAAAAAAGTAAATTTGTGTTAGTTACTATTTTTTTAATTAAAAAGAAATGATTGCCTAGGAGCGTAACCGCACACAAGACCTCTTTTTAGAAAAAAATACACTAAGGATCGTAATCGAACACATGGTGGTATTTAAAATTTTATTTATTTTTTAAAAAAAAGACTGATAATTAATGACTCAAATTTTATTTAATAATGAAAAAAAAATTAATGAATAAATAAACTTGTTGCAACATATAGACACGAAAATGATCCTTTTTTTTTTTGCAAATTACTAATTAATGTTTTTTTAAACAAAGAAACAAATATATACTAATTTGACAATAACAATAAAAGAAGATTTTTTTTTAAAAAAAAATAGAATAATGACTTAGCCCCTTTTATAACAAGGATACAATTTCAAAAATGACCATTTTAGTGGAATTTTCAGTTTTGCACAAAATGGGTACATTGTTCTCTTTGGAATGAAAATTGCAATTATAGCCAATCTTATGTAATAGATAAATTACTAACCAAAAGTAGCCGATTTTGCATTTTTTGTTTCAATAACTCATTTCATATATTTATTTAAGAGAGAAAAAAAATCTATATATTCTTTTTCTAAAAAAGGATTTACAAAATGACCAGATTTATTTTTTTTTTGCAAAAATGACCAATTTTACGTTTTGTTTTTTGCAAAAACAACCTCTTTTTTTCTCTTTTCTTAATATGACCATAAACTAAAAAAAAAAAAAAAAGACTTTGAGATTGTTATATTTTTTTCTTTAGCAAAGCATGAGCTTACTTATCAATCCTACGATGAGGTAAAATTAAACTAAACACCACATTAGTAATAAACATAAATGTACATAATAATAAAACATAATCATATAAAATTCACAATAGACTTAACTAAATAAAAAAATAAGCTTAATATAAACAACTTAATCAAAATATAAAAAGAACATGAAACATTAATTTAAGATTACATTGTGAAATGTAAAAAGAAATACCTAAAGGTGATGACAAACAAATAGTGGAACCAAATTAGTTGAACCACGAACTCACACAATGATATATATATATTTTATTTTTTTTGGGAGAAGACTTTCTACTATCTATTCTTATGATTTTTCTTCTTCTAATTTTCCCTCTTCTCTTTTTTTTTTTTTTTTTGTTGTTGTCCCCTTCTTGAAATGAAAGAAGAATGGATTTAAATAGATGGTGAATATTAACACCCACTCTTCTTGAAAACTTAAGAGTCAATACATGCATTGGACTCTTTGCCTTCCCAATGTGCCACCCAAGATGACCAATAAAATTTCTTCTTTTTCTTTTTACAAGAAAAGATTAATTAAAAAGACTGCATTGCCCTTTTAGATGACCCATTTGTTTTATTCATTAATTGGATAATAGTTAAATGGGACATCTGAAAATTTTGAAATAGGTCCAAAATGTAGACTAATTTGACCAAGACCCAAAATTCAAAAGGAGAACCAGCTCCCTAACACAAAATTCAAACTTCTAACCTATCTTAAAGATCAAAGACAACAAATAAGACAGAAAATAAAAATAAAAAAATAAAAAAATAAAATTCAAATTAAAATTCAAGCAAAAACTTCAACATGATAAAACTTAAAGAACACTAATAAAATAATACAAAATCCGGCACCAAAATGACTTATATGGTTAAAAAAGAATGTGATAGTGAGAGATTTGGATAGAGGATGCGAGGGGGAAAAGATTGACATAAATTTTTCTGTGAATGGGGGTCGTCGGAAAACTTCCCCGGAATTTTTTTGACGGAATTTTGACATAAAATTTATATCTAAAGATAGCCCTTAAAGAGCTTCTACACATTTATGTAAAGGGTATAGAATGGGGATGTCCGGAACTTCATAAATCTAAAGAAAAAGTGAAGATTTGTGTTTGTTTTTCTTAGATCTGCGGAGTTTGGCCATGGATAAAGATGAATGGTTTGAGGATTTGTGTAGAGGAGGGTGAAAGGAAGACGTGGTAAAATTTTGAGGAGATTTTCCAGTGAAGCGGTGGTGGCCGGCGGCGGCAGTGGCAGCGGTGGTGGTGGCCGGCCGGCAGTAGGTGGAAGCAAGGGGAGAAGAAAATAAAATCAAAATAAAATTCTAATTTTTGGAGTTTTGTATTTTTTGGTAGGGTCCATAAGAGCCCTTGGATCAAAATGTTTTGAATGGTTGAGATTCAATCTTGACCATTGCTATTGGACCGGGTCTAAAATGGATTGGGCTATCAGAATTGGGTCTAAATCAGCCCAATTCAATAAAAAATTGGGTCTTTTGGGCCAATAAAAACACAATAGAAACAAAGACCAAAGTATAAAAAACAAATTATAAGAAAAGACCTTATTATATATTGTAGGAGTAAATTAAACACGCCAAAAATTAGGTGTTCACAACATGCCCCTCTTTGCTTGGAAACATGAAGAATTTTCAAGCAAAGAAAGTGAACGAAATGACTAATTTTTTACTGTTTCAAACTCCGTTGAAGCCATTTTGAGAAAGATAACCGAACCTTGCTTTAAAGGTTGCCTACATATCCTTGATTAAAAGGAAATCAGGTCAGTGTAGTTTGAGAAAATTTGATATTCGAAACAATCGGACATTGTGGTCAAAATATTGCTTCTTATTGCTTGTCATCATCTACTGTCTGTAGTTACATAAAAAAAGCTAGAGAACTTTGTTTCTCTACCATATAGGAGTTACAAGATCCCTACTTGATGTGTTTTCTTAGGGTCTTGTCTTGATCTTCGACTTAGTCTGTGCGTTATTTCTAAGATTGATCTTGATGCTCTCTTGGTGGCTTGTGGATCATTTTCATGTGCATGTTTTGACTTGAGTTGGCAATTGATACTCAAAACTCAACATCACAAAATGAAGAGCTAGAATAGGATGTGTTTCTTTCAGGAAAAGAAAGAGATGGGAATCTTGGACTAGGACATATAATCCTAGAAAGAAAGGAGAAATGAGGCGTATTGCCCTGAGTGATTCAAAAGGGACGTATTGTCTCTGTGAGTTGACATAAGATTGGGTGTATTACCCAAAAATATGAATATGGTGTGTATAACCCATGAATGACGATGCATATTGCCCAACATATGCATATGATGTGTATTGCCCATGAATAGAGAATTGATGCGTATTGCATGTGAATAAGGACTGGTGCGCATTGCACATGAAATAAAAACTAGTGAGTATTGCATATGAATGCAATATCGATGCGTATTGCATGAGATTTGGATTGGTGCGTCTTGCTCATGAAAGAAAGACTGGTGCGTATTGCACATGAATAAAGGATGGGTGCGTATTGCACGGAATTCAGATTGGTGCGTATTGCACATGAATAGAAAGACTGGTGTGTTTTGTACATGAATTCACAATGGTGCGTATTGCACATAAATAAAGGACGGGTGCATTCTGCATGGAATACAGACTGGTGTATATTGCCCGAAGCTTTCAAATTGAGAGGTAAGAATGCGAATAGCATGAGATGAAACAACAAACATATGAAGACTTTGGAGAACTTCCTTTTTGTGATGTTTCATTTTTGACTCGTAATCCCCCATTTTCTTTTGTTCCGATGTTGAGCAAAAGAAAGAGAAGATTGTCAGTTTTAAAGTGGTGGTTGGCTTGTGGCCTTGATGTTCTGATGACTTGACCATACTTCTGACCAATTTCTTCAACCCTATTCCAAATCCTTAGCTGAATAACCTTTTGAGACTTCCTCTTTGTCAATCCAAGAGCCTTGATCTTTTGGTACTATCAAACATCATGGTGCGATTGATTTCCCAAAGAACGAATTTCCTTTTGAATTTTTTTTATGACTTAAGAGACTATATCGTGTTCCTTCACGAGTTTTCCGTGAAAATCTGAGGCGTTTTTAGTCCTTGCTCGATGGCATGCCAACTTCGATACTCAAGCTTCACTTTTGGGAAACCGTAGTAAGCTTTGCAATCTTTTACTTTGTTTTACCAAGAGATTATACCCAAAGGACTAGAAAATTGGATTAAGAAAGACTTATACTCAACGAAATAAAATCCCTTTTGAAGAAAATGAGAAAGAAAACTTATCTGGAGGCATATGTCGACTTTGAGTGAACCATGGCATGCACTTTGGACTTGACCCCCGATCCGTTTTGAGTTGTCTAGTTCTTAAAATCTGAACCATTATCCATTTTAATTGATCTTTTTATCTTAGAAACACTTAATGAAGATGTGTCGAGAAATGGTGCTCTTTGACACTCTCAACTTAAATTCGTTGTTTGTCCTCAAGCGACACACTAAGACTCTAAACGATACTTGTATAGAAGCAAACATGTCAAGCACAAGCAATCACATGGCTCTCTACCTCGATTCTATTCTTGAGTGCAAATCTTTTCTCTCAGACTCAACAAGCTAACTTGTGCGGATCCAAACATGACAAAGACCGACCAACCAACACACAACATACACTGTTTTACTATCACCAAGGTACCAACTTTTCGACAATGTAACTAGTGCCCTTACTTCAAACGAAATACCTTTTTCACGGAATGAATTTGATTTTTGAGTAGAAGGATTCATTCATCACTCACACTCAGAAGTAACTTCAAGTACAGTTAGTGCTCAATACCATAGGCTTGCCCTTATTTTCACTGCTTAGACTCCCCAATTTAGACTCTAGGATCACTATAGGACTTTCTTGGCTTGTAACGTAGGCTCAAGGTCAGGTGTGATACATTTGGGTACGTTTAATGATTTTTTTCCCTCCTTGACATTACATTAGGCTTTCTACCTCTTTTTACCCTATTTTTGTTTCTACCGTTTTACCTTCTTTTCCTTGATTCTCTTCAACCATGGATGTGACTTTAGACTTTGTAGCT
>NW_006238959.1:560446-594768 GCF_000226075.1 Solanum tuberosum
CAAGTTGGTTCATTATCATGTCATACTCAAAGCCAACACATTCAACTCATTCTAGCCTACATATTTTAGCACATATCACAAAAGTTTTGGATGGGTATCATTTTTCAAAAAGCTTTTGCCATCATGCTTCATTCTTTCTCATGCTTCTACACATACAATCCTAACACATGCCGGTTCAACAGAAATTAAGCAGTCTCTTGGGGGAAAAGAACATAGGCAAGAAAACCCAAGAGAGGATTATGAGTTGGATTACTCAGACTTCACCCTATCACTCACAATCCATTTACCCCACCCAACAAAAAATAGGTGCAATTGTCCCCAATGCACAAAAAAAGCAGTAAAAAGTAATAGATTTGGGTGAAGCAAACTTGTGGCGCATAGCGCCGACGAACCATCAACAAGTGGGTGGGTTCGATTTCCCGAAGCCCGCTACAACAACATTGGGGCCACCCTCACTAGTGCCCACGTCAACAATCACAGCACCCTCAGTAGTGCTATCTATCTTTCTAACCACACCATCATGGTGTTCACATCATGACCCATAGTATTCGGAACATCCGAAACGGGCATTGAACTTGATGCCCCAACAACACTCTCACAAACTCTTTCCTGGTGCAACTGCTCATCTAATATCGAAACCCTCTTAGCCTGCTTCTCCTGCTTGTGCTCCATCTTCTTGGCTCTTTCATCCTCAGTAGTGTCAGATGTGTGTCTAGATCGGTGCCGCTTACCTCGGGCACGTGTGGGCTCAGGCTGCTCCTCTGCGTCCCCACTGAATAATGCATCAAGAACCATATCATCAGACAAAGCAGTAGGTGCAACTTGTGGCTCAACTGCAGGTGTGGCAAGAATGGCATCAACGTCGGCCCAAAGACTGGCTAACTCGGTTCGGAAAGAGGATAGATCTGTGGTCGGGGCCGGTCGCTTGAGGACTCTCAATTCAAAGGCATCGAGGCGCTTATTAACGGCCTGGACCTTCTGGTCAATCATGCTCTCCATCCTTCGATCCATTCTGACCTCAAACTCTGCTATCGACTTTTACATCCATGGCCAGACATGGTGGAGCAGCGTGGCCATCTGAGCCTCCAATTTCTGAAGCCTGGTACAACAACAACTCCTAAAGGCGGGGTGGATCTGGACGAGCTAGGAGCCCAACTCGCGGCCTGAGATGAGGAGGCCGGGACATCATCAGTGTAGGCTGGAGGGGCAGGATCATCACCCTGCATCTGCTCTAGAACATCTACTAAGTCAACTCCCATAGGCGGCACATCAACCTGCGGCTCTCTACATGGTGCCGCCACATTTGCCTCATCCCGAATGAGGCCTATATCTAGTGTCCCGTAGGCCGGATCAACTTGTCACAATGCTAGACCGGCACTCCAGAATCTCTACATAACTGGAAAATCAGACAAGGAAAAGGGTAAGTAGTGGAAGCTTTGAAAGCCCTCTCATGTATCTCCGCAATGAGCATGCGGGGACAATCAATCTCGAATCCCGCAACCAATGCTGGTACCATAACCGCGCGGTCCTAAGTTAGTGCGTTGTCAGCCTTCGTGGGAGAAATCCAATTGCGAACCAACAACCAGAAAAACTTAGCCACAAATATGAGAGTGGCCTTCTTGATGCTCACGCCCGGAGTGGTGACCCACTCGGCTCGCTCTCCGTCAGTAGTAATTTGACTAGCCAACCAGTGTAATAAAGTCTCTCTTTTCTCGGTGCTTCGCTGGAACTCTCCGCCCCGTACAGTGTCCCATCTGTAGTCAAATTCAGTCGTGTTGAGTGCCCAAGAGTGATCAGGGCAGGACCATAGAGGAACCGGCGGATGGTGGACTCAGAGATGTCAACCAAAAATCCGCGCACTAGTGTAGCTGTAAGGGGTGCCTGGGCAGTGGGTTTGACATTCTTATGGATAGAACCTCGAAGAGTAGCCGTAGAGGAAGCATATAACTCCCTCACAATCTCCTCGCTATAGGTGCCTGGTTCTCGAGCCATCCACTCACACTTGTGACGTTGAAAGAGCTGGTGGATTTCTGGTATGGTGTGTAGGCTCCCAGTTAGGACTCTGCGCTCCTTTGTAATAAGCCGGGCCATCTTTTCTTTGTCATTTTTCATCTTGGCATCCCGATAAATTTGCCATTGGCCTTCAACACACCATATGTTTGGCTCCCCAACCATTGGATCAGGGTCGTAGCTTCGTGGCACTGGTACTTCTCCCGAACTAGTGGCCTCATCAGATGAGGCAACTTTGTCATGTGAACCTGAGCTTGTGACGGTTCCAGAATTGGAGCCAGAAGCATGGGCGGACTCAGAGCCAGAAGCAGTGGTAGACTCTGAGCCTGAAGTAGAACCGACCTCAGAACCGAAAGTAGACCCAGTCAGTGACCCGATCAGTGTGTTCTCCTCATTAGATTGGTAGACAGCGACTACGTCGGTGACCATCTGCCGGGATGTATTCTTGGTAGCCCGAGGTGTAGTAGGAGATGTCCTCATGGCCGGTGGAACATATACTGGATCCTTTTCCTCGTCCGTGTCTTCATCAATCAACCTAAAAGTAGGCACCACATATTTTGATTTACCCCTGTTGAAGTAGGTCACTTGCTTCTTAGGCGCCATGGTACCTGTGGATGTCTAATTAGTACCAAAATAAACTCATAACACACTCGAAAATATTTTAGAACTAAGAACGAAAAATAATGGAAAACAGAAAAAATTTAGACAGTGGCTTAAGTGGCCACCTACGGTGGGCATATATGGTTCGTAGGCTGACCTATGGTCCATGGATCCCCTCCGTAAATCAGAGGTCCCAAAGAGTTGGTGTCTGATCGGAACCATAGATGTGCAGAACGGATCGTAGATTGATCTACGGATCATTGTCCACTTCCGTGGTTCCATACTTAGTGAAATTCTCATGTGCCACCAACCACAGACCTGATCTACGGTCCGTAGATTGACCTATGGCCCGTAGACGAGGTCTCGTGGATGGGATCTGTACCCGGTCTCATACATGCTTTGATTGAAAGCCAACATTTTTGCTATATTCAACAAAATCCTAGTCTAATCATGTATTTCAACATAAATTATGCTAGTTCGTCATTCTAGGGGTTCCAATTACTCAATTTTACAGGTATTTTCTGCAAGATAAGGAACCCTAAGTCGAAACATACATTTAGACTTATATTTCATTGTATTTTTTACATACAACAAGACAACACAATCATAATCTATCGTCCCAAGGGTGCATTCACTGCTAATTTAGCATACAATTTCATATATTAATTTGCCCAAGGTGAAGACCCAATTCTGGACTTTCTATAATCAATCGATGAATCAAAATTCTAAGTGAGGGTAAAGTCTATTACCTTACAAGCAGCGGGAGTGGGGTGATTGTGTGATGATTCGACGCTTTTAATACCACAACTTTGCCCTTCCGCACCGAACCCGTACACCGGACCTCTTGGGGAATTTTGGGGATGAGTGGAGTTTGGAGAGAAAAGGAAATTTGGGATTGTGGGGAAAAGAAAGGGAAGATTAATTGGCGAGTTATGGAGTGATTTAAGGGATTGGGAGGTCTAGAAATGGTTTGGGAGTAAATGGAGGGAAGTGAGAATGATTTGAAATTGGGGGATTTTAAATAGGAGGGGTCTGGGTCGGGTCAGGCAAAACTAGGGTTTGGACCCACGAGACCTCGTCTACGGTCCATGGGTCGATCTATGATCCGTAGATTAGGATCGTAGATCACTCTTAGACTTAGAAAAATTCAGACACTTACCTGGGATCTACGGACGCCATTGACGGTCCGGGATGACCCACGAACCGTCGATAGGATCCGTAGACCGCTGCACCAAACCTTTTTCTACAGATTCTGCTTTCACCCCTGCACATGTAGAAACCATTACCCCTTTATTTTTACATTTTTGGACACTTTTTAGACACGAACCCTATGCTATGTCTAGCCAACACTAAACAAAAATAAAACAACTATCTTTTTAAGTACAGAGAAGCAACTAAACAAAGAAAACTATTAGATGGAAAACAAGAACCTATTGTTGGCTAGATTTTACATCTTGGGTTGCCTCCCAAGCAACGCTTGATTTAACATCGTGGCACGACGCAGGCCTCTTGATTACTCAGACTTCATCAAGATAGCAGGCCTCAACAACTTCTTGCACACTTTCTGCGTTTCCCAGATAGATCTTGATCCTTTGCCCGTTTACCCATGAGCCTTGTTCCTTCACTATTCTCAAGCTCAACCACTCCATGGGGAAGCACTTTTGTAAGCAAAAATGGCCCGGTCCATTTGGACTTGAGTTTACTCGAAAACAAGCGCAACCTAGAGTTGAATAGAAGCACAAGATCACCCATAATAAATTCTCGGTTTTCAATCTTTGATCATGGTACCTCTTCATCTTCTCTTTGTACAAGGCTGAACTTTCATAAGCTTTTAGGAGAAACCATTAAGCATATTCAAGTCATTCATTCTTTGATTAGATGCGGCACCCCAATCCAAATTTAGCGTCTTCAATGCCCACATAGCCTTATGCTCTAGCTCTACCGACAAATGGCAAGACTTCCCATATACAAGTTGGTAAGGAGACATACCTATGGGAGTATTATATGCAGTGCGATAGGCCCATAGATCATCATAAAGCTTCCTTGACCAATCTGTTCTATTACCATTCACAGTCTTCGCCAAAATCTGCTTGATCTCTTTGTTGGACACTTCAACTTTCCCACTAGTCTGCGGATGGTAAGGAGTGGCTACATTGTAGCGGACACCATATTTCTCAAGTAGTGTCTTGAGCAACTTATTACAAAAGTGGGAACCTCCATCACTGATAATCGCCCTCGGTGTACCAAATCTGGAGAACATATTCTTTTTCAAGAATGCGGTGACACTTTTACCTTCATTGTTGGGGAGCGCAACTGCTTCCACCCACTTTGATACATAATCAACTGCAACAAGATTATACTTCATCCCATGTGAACTCACAAATGGACCCATAAAATCAATGCCCCATACATCAAACAACTCTATCACTAGTATAGTATTCATAGGAAGCTCTTGCCTTTTTGAAATCCCTCATTCTCTTTGGCAACGGTAAAAAGACTTGGAGAAATCATGAGCATCTTGGTGGATGGTAGTCCAGTAGTACCCACACTGCAAAATCTTATGCGTGGTCCGAATACCACTATGATTCCCACCAACAGGCGATGAATGACACGCCTTAACATCTCAACCTCGGGCACACAGCGACGAATAATCCCATCAGCACAACTACGATACAAGTAAGGCTCATCCCAAAAGAATTTCTTCACATCATACATAAACCTTTTCCTTTGGTGAAAAGACAAATCTGGGGGCACCAAATCGCTTGCCAAATAATTAGCAAAGTCTGCGAACCAAGGAATCAGATCATGAGAAGCAGCCAATACCTGTTCAACTAGAAAAACATCATTAATTTCAGCCCTAGCACCAAGCTTTAGCATAGCCTCTTTCTCTAATCTGGAAAAGTGATCGGCAATTTGATTTTTGGTCCCCTTTCTATCTTTTACCACAAAATCAAACTTTTGCAGCAACAATACCCATTTAATCAACCTCGGTTTTGCATCCTTCTTCTCCATCAAATACCTCAATGCAGAATGGTCAGTATGCACTATGACCTTAGTACCAAGCAAGTAGGATCAAAATTTCTCGAATGCGAAAACCACCGCAAGAAGTTCTTGTTCAGTCACAGTATAATTCTTCTGGGCCACATTTAGAGCTTTGCTAACATAGTAAATAGGATGAAGTATTTTCTCTCTTATCTGTCCTAATACTACACCAAGTGCCACTCCACTCGCATCGCACATTACCTCAAACAGTTGTCCCTAATCCGGTGAAATAATGATAGGTGCAGTAACCAACTTCTCCTTCAACTCTCCAAATGCTCTTAGACAAGCATCATCAAAATCAAACTTATACTTCTTTTCGAGCAGTTTGCATATTGGATGTGCAATTTTAGAGTAGTCCTTGATGAACATCCTGTAGAAACCTGCATGCCCAAAAAAACTTCTAACACCTTTTACAGAGATAGGTGGTGGAAGCTTTTCTATTACCTCTACTTTTGCTCTATCAACCTCAATGCCCTTCTTTCACCATAAAGTGGCACTTCTTCTAATTTAGCACCAGATTGCAGTCTTCACACCTTTTAAGCACCTCATCCAAATGATCCAGGCATCGATCAAAAGAGTCACCTACCACAGAGAAATCATCCATAAATACCTCAATAGTGTCCTTCACTATATCAGAGAATATCGACATCATATAACGCTGGAAGGTCGCTGGAGCATTGCACAACCCAAATGTCATTCGTTTGAATGCGAAAGTCCCAAAAGAGAAAATGAAGGTGGTCTTCTCTTGGTCTTTCGGGGGAATAAAAATCTGATTGTAGCCCGAATAACCATCAAGAAAACAATACCAACCCTTACATGCAAGTCTATCCAACATCTGATCCATGAATGACATAGGGAAATGGTATATTTCTGTCCAACCATTTTGCTTCCGCTAGTCCATGTAGACTCTCCATCCAGTCACGGGCCGCATCGAGACAAGCTCGTGTCTCTCATTAGGAACCACATTAATCCCACCTTTCTTGGGCACACATTGAACAGGACACACCCAACTTCCATCTGCAATGGAATAGATAACTCGAGCATCCAACCACTTGATGATCTCCTTTTTAACTACCTCTTGCATAGGCGGATTTACTCTTCTCTGGTGCTCAATACTAGGCTTGTGATCTGGCATAAGTTGGATTTTGTGAGAACAGATACCAGGAGGGATCCCAATAATGTCCGCAATAGTCCACCCAATAGTTCACTTGAACCTCTTTAACACAAAAACCAAACACTCTACTTGTCGCCCATTCAAATCTGCCGCAATGATGACCGGTAAAGTATCATCTTTTCCCAAGAATACATACCTCAAATGTGATGGTAGAGCCTTAAGCTCCAATTTCAGCTCCATCTCAACAGACGGTCTTGTGGGTGGGGACTCACGATTGTTCATGTCTACCTCCAGTTTCTTTGGTTTCGAACGATATTCGCACCTATCAAGTGCGGTGACCAACTCATCATACTCTTCAATACCATCACTCTCAAAGTTCATCATAACTGTTGCTAGTGTCTCAACACCCAGTCTCTTTTCAATTTTCACCTCAGACCCACTCTCAACTCTATATGTTATCACTAGGGGTGCGCATCGGTCGGTTCGGTTCGGTTTTAGGTGTTATTGGTTCGGTTTATCGGTTTTCGGTTTGTAAATACTTCAAACCGATAACCAAACCAATAACATATTTCTTATCGATTTTTGGTTAATCGGTTTTATGGTACTTAACGGTTTGGTTTTCGGTTTAACCAATAAAAAAATACTCATATATATTATATACACGATAAGAAAATTTTCAAATAAACCATATGATTTTTCCAGCATTTGGCATGAAAGTAATAATCATAAAAGTAACAATCATTTTTCTTGCAAGTTTAGACACTAGACACATTCAAAGGAAAAAGTGTGAAAGTAACAATCGTTTAACCATTAACAAAAAGTGTGAAAGTAACAATTGTTTAACCATTAACAATTAAGACTAGTAAATTTAGTATAGTCTTATTGGGTTATCGGTTAACCATTAACAAAAATTATAAAACCGGAAACCGAAACAATAACCCAATAAAATTTTTTGCAAAATCGTTTAAAAACCGTTAGCCCAATAATCCAATATCAATAAACCAATAGTATTTTTTCGGTTCGGTTTATTGGTTAAATCGGTTTTTGCACACCCCTAGTTATCACAGATACCGATTGTAGCTTACTACTCTACTTCATAGACCTACAAATATTGAAAGTTGCCTCTTCATTGTTCAGTCTGAACTTCATCTGCCCCTTTTCCATATCAACTAAGGCGCGCCTAGTGGCAATGAATGGTCTCCCAAGAATGATGGGAACCTCAAAATCAACCTCACAGTTAAGAATCACAAAATTCGCCGGAAAGATGAACGACTCTACTTTCACCAGTACATCATGGAGAACACCAATAGGCCTCTTCACAGTTCTATCGGCCATGAGCAACCGCATCGCAGTCGGTTTTGGATCTCCTTGATCCAACTTCTTGTAAATAGACAGTGGCATCAGATTAATGCTAGAACCAAGATCACACAACGCCTTAGCAAAATGCAACAACCCGATAGTACATGGAATAGTGAAGGCACCAGGATCCTCCTTTTTCTGCAGAAGGGACCTTGTAGCATTAGCACTACAATGTTGCAATCTATCATCTTCTTCGAAGCTCATTGCCTTCTTCTTTGCCACCATGTCCTTCATAAATTTTGCATACCCAGGTGTTTGCTCCAAAGCCTCTATCAACTGAACATTAATTGAAAGTTATTTCAACATGCTAATAAACATGCTGTATTTGCCTTCTTCAGTCTTCTTCACTAACCTCTATGGGAAGGGAGGTGGAGGTCTAGGTATGGGGACAACTTTCTAAGTTACCTCCGTTTCTTTCTCTGTCGCATTCTCGGACTCTCCACTTACCTCGAGCACATCATCATCTTTACTATTCTCAATTTCCATCCAGACGGCATATGTGGATCAATGGTTTGCTTATCTCCTCAAGTAGTGACTGCCCCATACAATGCCCATCATTCTTTGGATTCTGGATGGTGTTGTTAGGAAGAGTGCCAGATTGACGTGGATTTACTATAGTTGACAACTGAGTCTGCTGAAGATGCTTGATTGACACTGAATGGGCATCAACTTTTTGACCAATACCAGACAAGTCATTTCTCATCTCCTTCACATTCTCATCAGTTGCATCAAACTTCTTCATCATCTTCTGCATCATATCCTCAATACGTGACATATTAGTTCCAGCTTCTCTAGGACCAGATTCTCGATTTTGAGAGGGAATATAAGGTCCAACCCGATCATTTCTATTGCCATAGTTATTTCGGTTGTAGTTGTTGTCGCGATTGAAGTTCCCATCCCGGACATATTGACCCTCTTGATTGTAGTTGCCATAGTTTCGACCTTGGTTTCCTTGACCTTGGCGCCAATTATCCATATTGGAACCTTGGGCGTTTGGTCAAAAACCCCCTGTCTGATCATTCACCGCATAAGCATCCTCTTCATAGTAACACTTCTCAACCGGTGGTGGATTCCTAGTCAAATAATTCACAACATTTACCTTCTCCGCACCTACACTCACATTCTTCAAAACCAACCCTAGTTCATCCTCATCTGAGCCATCTCCTTACAAATCTCATCTGCAGACTGGTTGTTCGTAGTTTGAACGGCAAACGTGTTCCTCCCAGTCTTCGACTTTCTAGTGCTCCAAGCTTTGTTATTCCAAGAGATCTTCTCCAGTTTCTCCGCGATCAGCTCAAAAGTACACTCACCATATGAACCTCCAGCAATAGTATCAAGCACTGCCTTACTGTTGTCATCCTGACCTTGGTAGAAATATTCCTTCATCGACTCATTATCAATATGGTGATATGGAACACCTCGTATGAAAGCAGTGAACCTGTCCCAAGAACTACTCATGGACTCTCCAGGTAGTGCTACAAAATTGTTGAGTTTATCTTTGTGGTTCAGCTTCTTGGACACTGGAAAGAATCTTGCTAGGAACGCATCAGTCAATTATTCCCATGTATAGATGGAGTGATAAGGAAGCTCATTAAACCACACAGCAGCATTGCCGGTCAATGAAAGAGGGAATACTCACAATCCAATGACATCCTTATCCAAGTCCGGTCGACCCACACAACTTTTTTAAACACTCCTTAGCATGGTTACGTGCACATGTGGATCTTCCTGTAACATCTCGCACCTAGAAATGACTATAAAGATTTTAAAATATGGAAACATTGATTTTTGGAAAGAATAAGGAAATCTGGACATTGTCTAGGTTAAGAAAGTGAGTTTTGGCCATTTTCAAATGGCCATAACTCCTGGCTCAGGATGAGTTAGGATTATCTGTTGAGATGGTTAGAAATCCCTTGGATATATATTTCCAACGCCACCAAGTTTGCGCGATTTCGACATCATATGAGTGAGTTATGTCCTTTGGAAGTTAGGATGTTGGAATACATAATTGTTTAATCCGGATTTTAGAAGGGCGATTCAGTCTTTTCTTTACCTAATTACTCTATTTCATTTTTAGGAGATTAATTGGGTGAAAATCAGACTTTATTAAGTTTAGAAAATTAGAATACGCTTAGGGATTGGAGAAAAGAAAAAACAAGAAAGAAAGGGAGAAAAGCCAAAATTTTGCCAAGAACATCAAGCGTTTGGAGTGGAATTCGTCGGGGGTGATCCCTATTAAGGTATGTGAGATCTTTTCGTGTTGGGTTAGTTCACCCACACACCA
The DNA here is from genome assembly GCF_000226075.1 of Solanum tuberosum. Taxonomy (NCBI): domain Eukaryota; kingdom Viridiplantae; phylum Streptophyta; class Magnoliopsida; order Solanales; family Solanaceae; genus Solanum; species Solanum tuberosum. The sequence continues at coordinate 570,856 of NW_006238959.1, forward strand.
ACTTGTTTCAATTCAGCGATTTGGAGTTTTTTACATGTTAAGAAGTGAAGTTCTTGAAGAACATTGTTGAATTCTTGTTGGTTGATTGTTGAATGCCTAGTATTGATTTGATTTGTATTTCTGGGTTGTTTTTTAAGTTAAATCGATTGGATATTGAGGGTATAAATGATTCTAAGTGTTTGGGAAAAGAACCATTGAGGTTTAGAAAATTTAGAGTTGAAAATTGGAAAAGAAAATCGTCAAAACATGGGGAAGAGGGGTGGGGAGCTGTGCCAGCCAGCGCGCCCCAAAAGGGACTCTGAAGTCCACCTCATGGGGCGACGCACCAGCCAGTGTGCCTCAGCAGTTTCTCTAACGCTTGAGGGATGGAGCCCCACGCCTCTCAGAGCGCCAGGGACGCCAGTTCTCCCCATTTTTTCCCCGCCTTCTTGTACTTGTTCCTAAGTGATGTACCTATGTTTCCTAGCCAATTCCAACACTCTAAAGTACATATAAACATCATGAAATCATCTATAAATATGAGATCATGAACCTTGAATCCATAATTCAATTCAAGGTAAGTTAAGTTCAAAGTCAAAGAAGTTAAGAGTCAAGTTTAGAAGTTAATGAAGCAAGTCAAAGAAAAGCAAAGTTTCTTAAAGTTTTCAAGGGTCTTTAACAATGTTTTAAAGTCATTTTAAGACTTATGTTTTGAAGTTAAACAAGAGTAAAGCTATGGTTTGAAGTTCTTTTCTTCAAATAGTTATATGGGGACTATGTATTCCCAAGAAGTTTAAAAGAAATGTTTTCACATTTAAACAAGATTGGAAACTGAGATTTCCAAAGAGCCTTCGGGCTAGTTTTCAAAAAAGAGTAATCGCTTTCTAAATGAAGCAAGAAGGGAAACTTTGATTTCCAAGATAACCTTTGAGCTAAGATATTTTGAGCACTAAGCCCAAATCACAGTGGAAGTATGTTTTAAAAACATAAGAGCCAGTACATTTTTGGGAGTAGTATTGAGCACCGAATTGGGGAGCGTTCAAAGAACCCACAACCCCCACAGAACCATGTAGCCATTATGGGTAGAAGAGGTTCATACTTTTTAGATGAATCCTTTTCAAATTAGACTAGTGGATCCATTAGGCAGTTCAGGTTCTATACCTTTGGCTGGGTATAGGATGCTCTAGCAGCGTGAGGTTGATCGATGTATCATCAGTATAGATCTTATGTAGTGGTTGTCAGTTAGAGAAACTCCCACAACAATTATTATATTTTTATATACATCAGTTCTTTGTATTTCTACATACATCTCAAATTAATTGTATATTTGCATACACACAGAGTTTATAGCATGTTTTTAAACAACTTTTCTTTATATTGTAGTTGTTTTAAATTGCCTTATATTGAAATGAGTCAGTCGGGTTGAGTTGAGTTGAGCCAGGTAAGTTATCCAGTTTCTTTCAGATTCCTTCTAGCCTATGTATTACTTAGCATTCCAACTCGCATACTTGTACATTCAATGTACTAATGCCAGTTGGCCTACATCTTATTATGATGCAGACACTGGTAACCAGGATCAGCATCTAGCACCTTGTTGATCCAGTTGAGCAGCTCAGAGTCAGTGGTGAGCCTTCTTGCATTTCAGAGGACTCTTTTATTTGCTTTCAGTCTTTCATTTATTAGGATGTTGTGGGGTTTTTCCCAACATCCCTCTCAGTATTTTAGAGGCTTCATAGACAGTCAAATAGTTATTAGTGCAAATGTTTTCTTTATCCTTCAGATGTTGTTTAATGACTTATGTGCCATTTTGGCCAGTTTATTATTCTTTAAGTTGTTATATGAGACTGTTTATTTGCGCTGAGTTAAGTATGCCAAACCAAGGGTTCGCTTGGGGCTAGCAATGGTCTCCGAGTGCCAGCCACGTCCGGGGTGTAGGCTCGGGGCGTGACAAACTTGGTATCAGAGCCCAGAGTTCAAGAGCCTTAGGGAGTCTATGAAGCTGTATCTGTAGAGTCCTAGTTATCTATGTGAAGCGCACCATATCTATAATTAGGAGGCTGCAACATGTAGGAACTATCTCACTTCTTTCACACATTTTTCATGCGTTAGAGTTTATCTCTAAAAAGTTTCCCTCTAATTCGTGCTTGCGCGTGTTTTCAGATAACCATACCTCCACGAAGAGTAGTTAGAGGTCATCCAGCCAGGAGGAATGTTGAAGAGCAAGATTTACCTAATGCACCTGAAGTGCAATCGCAAGGAGAGCTCTCTAATGTTGAGTTTAGAGAGGCTATAAGGTTGCTTAGCTAAGTTGTGACCAATCAGGTTGGGTAGCAGAGAGGAGCTCGGCAAGAAAAGGCTGACACTTCAAGGATTTGGAAGTTCTTAAGGATGATTCCCCCAAGTTTCATTGGTTTGAGCACTGCAGAGGACCCAGAGAATTTCATTGAGGAATTGAATAAAGTGCTCGATGTGATATGAATGTTGTTGATATTGCGAGAGTTGAGCTAGCTGTATATCAGATGAAAAATGTTGCTAGGACCTGGTTTGATCAGTGGAAATGGGGTAGAGTTGAGAATGCACCACCTGCGAGTTGGGCATGTTTTGAGGAGGCCTTCTTGCGGCGATTCTTTCCTCGAGAACTGAAAGAGGCTAAGGTACGTGAGTTCCTCACACTAAAGTAGGATTCTTTTAGTGTGCATAAATATGGGTTGAAGTTTACCCAACTGTCTCACTATGCTCCTGAAATGGTTGCGGACATGAGGAGTAGGATGAGTTTGTTTGTTGTTGGTTTGGGTCGCCTGTTAAGCAAGAAGGGTCGGGTAACAATGCTTATTAGGGACATAGACATCTCAAGGTTGATGGTCTATGTGTAGCAGGTAGAGAAAGAGAAGTTGAGGGATAGAGAGGAGTTCAAGAACAAGAGAGTTAAGATAGGGAATGAGTCTGGGCAGCAGAAGAGTAATGCAAACCGGTCGCTTTCCAACAGAAACAGAAGGGACCTGCTCCATCATCTGCTAGTGCACCTGCACCTAAGAACAAGAGTGAGTACTATGGTCAAAATTCCAGAGTTAAACCTACCTATTCGCACGGTAGTGTGGCGTAAGGGGGTATTAAGCCTCCTGCCTGCGCCAAGTGTGGTAGGAACCATTCAGGTATTTGTCGTGAAGGCTCCACTGGTTGTTTCAAGTGTGGTCAGAGTGGATATTTCATGCTAGAGTGTCCAAAGAACATGAAGGGTAATTGGGGAAACCAGTCTTCTTCAGTTGCTCCACTAGACAGGGCTGCACCTAGAGGAGCTACTTCTGGTACTGGCAGAGGAACAAACAGTCTTTATGCAATCACCAGTCGTCAAGAGCAAGAGAACTCTCAAGATGTTGTTACTGGTATGATCAAAGTCTTTACTTTTGATGTTTATGCTTTGCTAGACCCAGGAGCAAGTTTATATTTTGTAACCCCTTATGTTGCAAATAAGTTTGATGTTCTTCCTGAGAAACTTTGTGAACCCTTTTGTGTTTCTACACCTGTTGGGGAGTCTATTCTAGCAGGGAGAGTCTATCGTGATTCTCCCATTTCCGTCAATCGCAATGGTACCATGGCTGATCTAGTTGAGTTAGACAGGGTATACTTTGATGTCATTCTTGGTATGGACTGGCTGCATTCCTTTTATGCCTCAGTTGATTGTAGAACTCGAGTTGTCAAGTTTCAGTTTCCAAATGAGTCAGTCTTACAGTGGAAAAGCAGTTCAACAGTGCCTAGGGGTCGTTCCATTTCATACCTTAAGGAAAGGAAGTTAGTTTCTAAGGGGTGTGTCTATCACTTAGTCTGAGTTAATGAATCAAGTGCTGAGATACCTCCTATTCAGTCAGTTCCAGAAAGTTTCCAGAAGTCTTTCCAGATGATCTTCCCGGAGTCCCTCCTGAGAGAGGCATAGACTTCGCTATAGATCTTATTCCAGATACTCGTCCTACCTCTATTCTGCCATACAGAATGGCACCAGCTGAGTTGAAAGAGCAGTTGAAAGATCTTTTAGATAAGGGCTTTATTCAACCAAGTGTCTCACCTTGGGGTGCTTTGGTCTTGTTTGTGATAAAGAAAGATGGTTCCCTTAGGATTTGTATAGATTACCATCAATTGAACAAGGTTACCATCAAGAATAAGTATCTTCTTCCAAAAGTTGATGATCTTTTCGATCAGCTTCAGGGTGCTTCTTGTTTTCTAAGATAGACCTTAGATCAGGTTACCATCAGTTGAAAGTAAGGGAATATGACATTCCAAAGACAACATTCAGGACCCGTTATGGTCATTATGAGTTTTTGGTGATGTCGTTCGGTTTAACTAATGCACCAACAGCGTTCATGGACCTTATGAATAAAGTCTTCTAACCTTATTTGGATATGTTTGTTATCATCTTCATTGATGACATACTAATCTATTCAAGGAATGAAGAAGATCATGCTAGCCATCTTAAAATAGTTCTTCAAACTTTGAAAGATAAGGAGTTGTATGCAAAGTTCTCTAAGTGTGAGTTTTGGCTTGAGTCTTTGGCGTTCTTGGGCCACATAGTTTTCGATGATGGAATTAGAGTGAATACTCAGAAAATTGAGGCAGTGCAGAATTGGCCTAGACCCACCATCTCCAACTGATATTAGGAGTTTCTTGGGTTTAACTGGCTACTACAGAAAATTTGTAGAGGGTTTCTCGTCCATTTCCTCTCCTTTGACGAAGTTGACCCAGAAAACAGTGAAGTTTCAATGGTCTGAAGCTTGTGAGAAAAGCTTTCAGGAAATGAAAAAGAAGTTAACTATTGCCCCAGTTTTGACCTTACCAGAAAGTACGCAAGGCTTATTTGTCTATTGTGATGCATCTAGAGTTAACCTTGAATATTTGGCGTCACTACTTGTATGGTGTTCATGTTGATGTATTCACTGATCACAAGAGCTTACAATATGTGTTCACTCAGAAAGAACTTAATCTCAGACAAATGAGGTGGTTAGAGTTACTCAAGGATTATGACATGAGTATCTATGGGTAGTACCACCCACGTTGAGGAAGAGAAAAGGGAGTTAGCCAAAGATGTGCACAAACTTGCACGCCTGGGAGTCAGACTTATGGATTCCACAGAAGGAGGAATAGTGGTGACGAACAAGGCTGAATCATCACTAATGTCAGAAGTGAAAGAAAAGCAAGACCAAGATCCCATTTTGCTAGACTTAAAGGCAAATGTTCATAACCAAAGGGTATTAGCTTTTGAACAAGGGGGAGATGGTGTCTTAAAATACCAAGGTAGATTGTGCGTACCAATAGTGGATGAACTCCAAGAGAGGATCATGGAGGAAGCTCATAACTCCAAATATTCCATCCATCCGAGTTCCACCAAAATGTACCGTGATTTGAGAGAGGTATATTGGTGGAATGGTATTAAGAAGAATATTGCAGAGTTTGTTGCCAAATGTCCGAATTGCCAGCAAGTGAAAGTTGAACATCAAAGGCCTGGTGGTTTGGCGCAGATTATAAAACTTCCAGAATGGAAGTGGGAGATGATTAATATGGACTTCATCACCGGTTTTCCAAGGTCTCACAGACAACATGATTCCATTTTGGTGATTGTAGATAGAATGACTAAATCAGCCCATTTTCTACCGGTAAAGACTACCCATTCAACATAAGATTATGCCAAGTTGTATATCCAAGAAGTGGTAAGACTTCATGGGGTTCCAATCTTCATTATTTCAGATAGAGGTGCCCAATTTAAAGCACAGTTTTGGAAATCTTTCCAGAAAGGTTTGGGCTCAAAGGTGAACTTGAGCACTACATTTCATCCTCAAACTGATGGGCAAAGCAGAGCGCACTATTCAAACCTTAGAAGATATGTTGAGAGCTTGCGTGATTGATTTCAAGGGTAATTGGTGTAATCACCTACCTCTCATTGAATTCACTTACAACAATAGTTATCATTCTAGCATCTAGATGGCTCCGTATGAAGCTCTTTATGGGAGAAGATGCAGATCTCCTATTGGATAGTTTGAAGTTGGCGAAGCAGGGTTGATAGGACCAGATTTAGTTCACCAATCCATGGAGAAGGTGAAGGTGATTTAGGAGAGGTTGAAAACGGCGTAGAGTCGTCAAAAATCCTACATAGATGTTAGGAGAAGGCCATTAGAGTTCGAAGTAGATGATTGGGTATATTTGAAGGTTTCACACATGAAGGGTGTCATGAGGTTTGGTAAGAAAGGGAAACTTAGTCCCCGGTATATTGGACCTTATCGCATAGTCAAGAAGATTGGTAATCTAGTTTATGAGTTGGAGCTACCTCAAGAGTTAGCAGCAGTTCATCTGGTGTTTCACATCTCCATGTTGAAGAAGTGCATGTGAGATCCTTCATTGATTATACCAACTGAACATGTTGGGATTAAGGATAACTTATCTTATGAGGAGATTCCGGTTCAGATTTTAGATCACCAAGTTCACAAGTTGAGGACCAAAGATGTAGATTCAGTCAAAGTCCTTTGGAGGAACCAATTTGTTGAGGAAGCTACTTGGGAAGCTGAAGAGGATATGAAGAAGAGATATCCACATCTCTTTGAATCCCGAGGGAATACAGATCAAGGTAATTTTCTTCTTAGTACTCTTTGAATTATGAATGAGCATGTTGATTTTTGCATTTACTTGTTGGGTGTTTAAACTAGATGTTACCACCCTTAGCTTAGTGAAATAAAGCTCATTCAGGGACGAATGTTCCCAAGGGATAGATATTGTAACATCTCGCACCTAGAAACGACTATAAAGAGTTTAATATATGGAAATATTGATTTTTGGAAAGAATAAGGAAATTTGGAAATTTTGTCTAAGTTAAGCAAGTGAGTTTTGGCCATTTTCAAATGGCCATATATCCTAGCTCAGGATAATTTAGGATTAGCTCTTGACATGGTTGGAAATCCCTTGGAGAGATCTTTCCAACGCCGCCAAGTTTGCGCGATTTCGACATCATATGAGTGAGTTATGTCCTTTGGAAGTTGGGCTGTTGGAATACAGAATTGTTTAATCCGGATTTTAGAAGGGCGATTCAGTCTTTTTCTTACCTAATTACTCTAATTTGTTTTTAGGAGATTAATTGGGGTAAACACCAGATTTTATTCAGCTAAGAAAATTAGAATACACTTTGGGATTGGAGAAAAGAGAAAAGAAGAAAGAAAGGGAGAAAAGCCAAGATTTCGCCAAGAACGTCAAGCGTTTGGAGTGGAATTGGTCGGGGGTGATCCCTATTAAGGTATGTGAGATCTTTTTGTGTTGGGTTAGGTAACCCACACACCAACTTGTTTCAATTCAGTGATTTGGAGTTGTTTACATGTTAAGAAGTGACGTTCTTGAAGAACATTGTTGAATTCTTGTTGGTTGATTGTTGAATGCCTAGTATTAATTTGATTCATGTTTCCGGGTTGTTTTACAAGTTAAATCTATTGGGTATAGAGGGTATAAATTATTCTAAGTGTTTGGGAAAAGAACCATTGGGGTTTATAAGATTTAGAGTTGAAAATCGGAGAAGAAAAATCGTCAGAACCAGGGGAAGGGGGGTGGGGAGCCGCGCCAACCAGCGCGCCCCAAAAGGGACTCTGAAGTCCTCCCCTTGGGGCGACGCGCCAGCCAGCGCGCCCCAGCAGTCTCTCTGACGTTTGAGGGCTGGCACCCCGCGCCTCTCAGAGTGCCAGGGACGCCAATTCTCCCCATTTTCCCCCCGCTTTCTCGTACTTGTTCCTAAGTGATGTACCTATGTTTCCTAGTCAATTCCAACACTCTAAAGTACATCTAAACATTATGAAATCATCCATAAACATGAGATCATGAACCTTGAATCCATAACTAAATTCAAGGAAAGTTAAGTTCAAAGTAAAAGAAGTTAAGAGTCAAGTTTAGAAGTTAATAAAGCAGGTCAAAGCAAAGCAAAGTTTCGTAAAGTTTTCAAGGGTCTTTAACAATGTTTTAACGTCGTTTTAAGACTTAAGTTTTGAAGTTAAGCAAGAGTAAAGTTATGGTTTGAAGTTCTTTTCTTCAAATAGTTATATGGGGACTATGTATTCCCAAGAAGTTTAAACGAAATGTTTTCACATTTAAATAAGATTGGAAACTGAGATTTCCAAAGAGCCTTCGGACTAGTTTTCAAAAAAGAGTAATCGCTTTCTAAATGAAGCAAGAAGGGAAACTTTGATTTCCAAGATAGCCTTTAAGCTAAGATCTTTTGAGCACTAATCTCAAATCACAGAGGAAATATGTTTTAAAACCATAAGAGCCAGTACATTTTTGGGAGTAGTATTGAGCACCGAATTGGGGGAGCGTTCAAAGAACCCACAACCCCCATAGAACCATGTAGCCATCATGGATAGAAGAGGTTCATACTTTTCAGATGAATCCTTTCCAATTTAGACTAGTGGATCCATTAGGCAGTTCAGGTTCTATACCTTTGGCCGGGTATGGATGCTCTGGCAGCGTGAGTTTTATCGCTGTATTATCACTGTAGTCTTATGTGATGGTTGACGGTTAGAGAAACTCCCACAACAGTTATTGTATTTTTATATATATATCAGATCTTTTGTATTTTTACATACATCTCATATTTATTGTATCTTTGCATACACACAGAGTTTATAGCATGTTTTTAAATAGCTTTTCTTTATATTGCACTTGTTTTAAATTGTCTTATATTGAAATGAGTTAGTCAAGTTGAGTTGAGCCAGGTAAGTATCCAGTTTCTTTCAGATTCCTTCTACCCTATGTATTGCTTAGCATTCCAACTCGCATACTCGTATATTCAATGTACTAATGTCAGTTGGCCTGCATCTTATTATGATGCAGAAGTAGGTAACCAGGATCAACATCTAGCACCTCGTTGATCCATTTGAGCAGCTCAGAGTTAATGGTGAGCCTCTTTGCATTCCGGAGGACTCTTTTATTTTCTTTCGATCTTTCATTTATTAGGATGTTGTGGGGTTTGTCCCAACATCCGTCTCAGTATTTTAGAGGCTTCATAGACAGTCAGATAATTATTAGTGCAGATGTTTTCTTTATCCTTCAGATGTTGTTTAATGACTTAAGTGCCATTTTGGCCAGTTTATTATTCTTTAAGTTGTTATATGAGACTGTGTATTTGAGTTAAGTCTTCCGCTGAGTTAAGTATGCCAGACTAAGGGTTTGCTTGGGGCCAGCAATGGTCTCCGAGTGCCAGCCACATCTAGGGTGTAGGCTCGGGGTGTGATACTTCCGATGCCAAACCCGCAAACAAACCCCTCACAGTAAGCATCTGCATCAAACTGCTAGTCACCACAAATGTATGCCCCAGAGGTAGATGAGGTTGGACAAAAGGTCCGTCAGATTCAACAGCATTAAAGTTGACCCTATAGTTATCATGCAGTCTTGACCCTGGTTGATCATGTACCCTCACTGCATCTCTCAATATTCTCAGCTTGAATCTGATTATTCTCATCACAAACCCTCGGAGGCTGCAACCCAACACCGTCACCTAACTCTCATCCGATAGGATTAACTAGCACTCCTTGATTATTCATTCTCTGCAAAGTTCTGTTCAGTTCTGGATCGTAGGGAGTATGTGGTTCTCCTTGACTCCGTGTACTTGGCATACACTAGAGTAGGAACCTGAGAGAGACAAAAACAAAAGAAAAATGTAAAATTAGGAAATATTTGAGTAAAGTTCAATAACGTAGTTAAACTTAATCTAAAAGCCAAAATTCCCTGACAGTGGCGCCAAAATTTGATACGCTCAAATTACACCTCCATAAAGAAGCATAAGCGATCGTTATCAAGCAAAGAACCCAACTTGTAGGTTGGGGTTGATCCCACGAGGAATATGGTTTAGACTTAACTTCAACCAATGATTATATTTTTTTAGTCAATGTATTTCCAAAAATAAGTAATTAAAGGGGGGGGGGGGGGATTTGTGAAACAAATTATGGAAATAATGTGAATAATCAGTGAACAAGATTCAAACTTTAGGTGTTATCAAGATGAGAGAGAAACTAGGGTGTATGTGTTCCCCATAAGCTCATAACGCTGTAATCCTAATAATAGTAATATTTTCCTAGTGTATTACATCTAAAGTGATAAGTTAGGTATCTCTAATTCCTTGGTCCGGCAACTAGAGAATTTCACCCTGAACCTTGGTCCGGCTACGTGTGTATAATTTACTGACCCTTACCTTTACCTCATATTAGACATCACATCGATGTATGACTTAGTTTTCACCCTCGCACCAATTGACATTAGACTATTAGATAGTATCACACTAAATCTATATTGATAATTCTTTTCTCATTAACTACCTCCTTGGATCGGCAAGTAGAAACAAGGCGAGTTCTAATGCGTGCACTCATTAAAAAGACTTCTAAACGAAATAATTATCAATGCATTCAATAACACTATTCAAGAATTACTTAGTTACTATTCATACTTCGTTATTCACTTATGGTTCCCACAACCCTAGTTGTGGATTTAGTTACTCATAGTAGCAAGAACATAATTAATATTTTTAGATGAAGAAATCATGAACTTACGCAATGAGAAGAAGAAACCCAGAATCTCAACTTGAAATGCAAAGTCAAAATCTTCAAAACAAACTTAGGAAATTAAGAATTGCTAAAGTTGCAAGTTAATCACCCAAGCCAAAAACTAGAACTAAAATAATAATGTCTAACCCCCAAATACGAGGTTTACATGCCCTATATATAGAAAAATAAGTCCTACCTAAAAAGGAAATGAAATAAGGAAATAATGTTTCAGGATGCATCTTCGATCTACGACACTAACCTACGATTCGTAGGTCCCTTCCGTGACTCAAGACCTAGGCACATTTTCAGCTTCCAAAACATCATCTTTGAAACAAACGACGGATCAACAGTACAAACTGTAGTTTGATCCACGGTTCGTAGATCCTCCTCCGTAGCTCCACACTTAAAATCTTCAAAATCAGGTACTAGAACCCCTTCTCTGAATCATTTGATGGAGCAACAGTACGGTCTGTAGATCAATCTACGGTCCGTCGATTGCAACCGTGGTTCCACACTTGGTCAAGAATTCCCTGATCTTCTTTAATGCCTTGCCTGCCCATCTACGACACCCATCTACGGAGCGTGAATGGACCTATGGTCCGTGGATCACCTTCGTAGATGCCCTTTTTTGTACATCCTTCAGTTGTGTCTCTCAATTACCACGTCTGAACATATCTCCTGCAAACATGATAAAAATACATAAAACCTACTACAAAATGGCCCTAGACACACACAACTCTTAAGTGAAATGTATTAAAAATACCGTAAACTCACGGTATATCAGCAGATTTCTTCCGATTAGTCAGTTTCAAGTTGTTCTGTTCCTTTATCTTAAGGTGCCCGCAAGGGTTTTCACCGGTAAGATGTTCTCCCTTGTCGCCTTATGGTGCCTGTAAATGTTTTTACCAATAAGATTCTCTTCTTCTTCTTTTTTGGCCACAAGGGTTTTCACTCATAAGTCCCCTTTTTTTCATGATTCACAATGTTGTCTATAATGATCAATTTTCCATGCAAGATACATTGAATCTATTCTCCTTAGAATTGGTCTAGAAGTCGATAGAATCACATCACAATTTTGTCACTATTCTATCAAAATAAAAAAAATATGCCCTAGTTTCATATGAATACTGGAATATTGATTTTTTAATGGTATGACCGAACCCGAAAGGGTTGTCTACGTATCCTTTCGAAATCAGGTAAAATGTAGTTCAAGTTGTCAAAGAGAGGATTTTTAGTTTTTTCCTATTTTTTTAAGGCGCCTTGGTTCGCCCAACCATAAACTTGTCACAGTATCTTAGAACGCATTAGATGTAATATCTTTTGACTTCATCCGCATTAAAAATTATGCCTGTGATTTTTTCCTCCACATCAGTAAAGTGCAAGGCTCCTTTGGAAAACACTTCCTTGATAAGGTATGGACCTTGCCAATTTGGGGAAAACTTTCCCTTGGCTTCTTCTTGGAGTGGGAGAATACGTTTTAAGACCAGTTGACCTACTTCAAAATATCTTGGGTGCACCTTTTTGTTATATGCACGAGCCATCCTTTGTTGATAAAGTTGACCAAAACAGACGACCGTCAAACATTTCTCATCTATTAATGTGAGCTGCTCTAGTCTGGTTTTGACCCATTCAGTATCCTCAATTTCAAACTCAACAATAATTTGAAGAGATGGGATTTCGACTCCTGTGGGTATCACAGCCTCAGTCACATACACCAGAAAATAAGGAGTTGCACCAATCGAAGTGCGCAATGTTGTGTGATATCCCAAAAGTGCAAAAAATTGCTTCTCATGCCATTTTCTGGTGCCTTGAACCATCCTCTTCAGAATCTTTTTGATATTCTTGTTGGCAGCCTCCACAGCCTCGTTGGCTTTTGGTCGGTATGGAGTAGAATTGTGGTGCACAATTTTGAACTGCTCACATACTTGTTTCATCAAATTGCTATTAAGGTTTGCAGAATTATCTGTTATGATAGCTCTTGGGATACCAAATCGACAAATGATGTTCGAATGGAAAAAATCCACGACTGCCTTTTTAGTGACTGCTTCGAAAGTGATCGCCTCTACCCATTTGGTAAAGTAGTTGATGAGTCCTCAAATTGGACTCATTTAGGGCTTTATTTTGATAAGAATAGTATACTCGAATCCTTATTTTGTCTAAATATCTTATGAAAACTCTTAAGTTTCAGGTATTTGAAGTTTTAGCGAAAGCATGGACATTTAGGTGCAAAAAGGAAAAAAGGCTGAAAAGAACGAAGAAGCTGAAGCCCGAGCATCTCCAAACACACTTGGCGATTCGCCGAAGAGATTTCCTCCGCCCTTTGTTCCAGTACGCGAAGCCCTGAAGGAGAAGGATAAAAAAGGTGATGAAAGGAGCAGTCAGCGCTTTGCCAAATAGTTTCGTGAAGCAATACTATACCACCTAATGGTCCATAATGTGAAGATGTTGAAGGCAAGCATGAAACGGCGATGAGACAGCCGAAGGGCGAATCGCCAAAGTCATTCGGCGATATCGACTAACTTCACCGAAAGATCCGCCAGTGCTATTTTCTGAAGTCTGTAAATACTGAACTTATTATTAATTTTAGAGAGTCGAACATTTATTTTAATTTCCAAAATAGAATAGTACTTTTTGGATATTTTTCTCTCAAGTTTGGAGAGGGTTTTGTGGGATACTTGAAGAGAGAAGGATTTCTTCTTCCCCAAATTGGAAGTGAGTCTTCTCCATTCTTCTTCCTTTGCTTAAATCAAGGTTTAATTTATTATACCCATTTGATTTTACTATCATTTTAGGTGTACTTTTTTATTTCTTAATGTGTGACTAAAAACCCTATTCTTGGGGTGTGATTTAGCAAATATGTGTTGACATTATTGTTGGGTCTTGCTTGCTGATAGGTAAGATGTAGTTTATTGGTAATTTCACCTAGTGGTTGTGGTTTAATCTAAAGGGTTTGTAGTTGCAAATACAAAGCTACCCATGTGTTTTCGGCTTGCCGAGAGGGAGGTCGCGAAACCAAGACCACTAGACTGATGGCCTAAGGAGTAGGTCGACATGAGGTTCAGCCCGAGAGGGTGATTCCTAGTCCCATATCCTAACACTCAACTCGAGAGAGTGAGTGGGGTAAGGCGTAGGCTGGTCTTCATGCGGCGAATGGGTGTTCGAGAGGAACGCATTTGAATCGGGGTAATGTCACGACCCAAGCCTAGGGCCTAGACGTGACATGGCGAATGAGAAACCCGAAGGAACCCCAAACAAGCCTCTTAAACTTGTCATCACACTTCATCGGTCGCGGAAGTACATTCAATATTAATTAACGGGAAATAGGGACTAAGGGCAAACCATTTCAAAACGACATCATAGAATAAGAGTCAAGCTCATTTACAAAATACTTGTCCAACGCACACCTCTACATACATAGATAGGACGGGGCCATGACATTCTACCGGCTCCCCTCATAGTCAAAATACAATTGCAAGCTAAAGTCTCAAAACATAGGAGTAGGAAACATAACATAGCCCTCGAATCATTGAGGACTCACCAATAACTCGGATAAGCACCGTACTAGCCACGCGAATGGAGAGAAGGATCAAGAGTAGCTCCGGTCCCTACATGGTGACATCATGTAGGCAAAATATGCGTTAGTACTTGGAATGTACTAAGTATGCGGGGTGCAACACAACAATAAACAAGGACACAATCGAAATACAAGAAATAGTTTCATAGGCATTATGAATAACAATATGAGGATGCATGATCAAAGTGAAGTCAAAACATGTTTAAGTAAATCTATACTAATAGTAGATATCATATGTGTATGCATGATCCAACCAATCTATAACCCCAACTTAGGATGGGGGATGCCGTTCACACCCGGACACCCTGGTGGCAAGGTATAAACCCCTCACATGGTTGATGTTGGTCACACCCCAAGCATCCTAGGTGGTGAGATATAAACCTCTCACATGGTTGATGTTGGTCACACCCCAAGCATCCTAGGTGGTGAGATATAAACCTCTCACATGGTTGATGTTGGTCACACCCCAAGCATCCTAGGTGGTGAGATATAAACCTCTCACATGGTTGATGTTGGTCACACCCCAAGCATCCTAGGTGGTGAGATATAAACCTCTCACATGGTTGATGTTGGTCACACCCCAAGCATCCTAGGTGGTGAGATATAAACCTCTCACATGGTTGATGTTGGTCACACCCCAAGCATCCTAGGTGGTGAGATATAAACCTCTCACATGGTTGATGTTGGTCACACCCCAAGCATCCTAGGTGGTGAGATATAAACCTCTCACATGGTTGATGTTGGTCACACCCCAAGCATCCTAGGTGGTGAGATATAAACCTCTCACATGGTTGATGTTGGTCACACCCCAAGCATCCTAGGTGGTGAGATATAAACCTCTCACATGGTTGATGTTGGTCACACCCCAAGCATCCTAGGTGGTGAGATATAAACCTCTCACATGGTTGATGTTGGTCACACCCCAAGCATCCTAGGTGGTGAGATATAAACCTCTCACATGGTTGATGTTGGTCACACCCCAAGCATCCTAGGTGGTGAGATATAAACCTCTCACATGGTTGATGTTGGTCACACCCCAAGCATCCTAGGTGGTGAGATATAAACCTCTCACATGGTTGATTTTGGTCACACCCCAAGCATCCTAGGTGGTGAGATATAAACCTCTCACATGGTTGTCCGGTTCTTTTCCCCCGGACCGGGCATGGTCATGAAACACTTTATATAGGAAATTCCCATTAGGCTCTAATGCAATCTCACGTATGGAATGAACATATACACAAGCTTAGTTTGTCATCAACACATCTCTGGATTTCCATACATCTCATAACTCAAGCTTTAAAGCATCGATTCATCAATTCTCCATAGTTGGACATTTTGTCAAACACCTTGAAGGCATGTAATGGAATCAAAGAGCATGGAAAATAGGGTAGTAATTATGCAGCCAAACCAGTGAACAACCTACAACAACACCTTTTTAACACCCACAATACCACATGAAAATCTCCACATCCATTCCAAATTTAGGTTCAAGTTCTAGGGTCACAACATGCTCAAAACAATCACTTTTCATGTTTAAAATTCAATGTGCAGGAAATTATTACAAAGAACAAGACTAATTTATGAATCTTAACTTAAACCATGAATTAGTGAGTAGAATAGAGTCTAGGCACTATGGGTGGAAGGACCCATGAGTTCAACACCACATACCTTGAGTTTTTATGAAGGTCTTGAGAGTGTCTTCAATGGAAGCTTGGAACTTGGAGCAAGAGTCTCTTCAATCTTGAGGAAGGTTTTGGATTAGGGTTCTTGAGAGAACTTGAGAGAAAATGTGTCTAAGTATGGGAGAGGTGTTTTGGGAAATGTTTTAGAGATGGGAATTGAACTAATGGTATATAGGAAATAACATATGCCCTTTGGAAAAATGGTCCAACACTTAGAAAAAAAAATGAGGCGGGTGAACAGTAAAAACGCTCACTGGAAATTGCCTTTCCTGCCGGACAGATTTTACGAAAATGGGCATAACTTCTTCGTCCGAACTCCGAATGAGGTGAAACGAAGTGCGTTAGGTAGCTAACTCAAAGGGCTTTCCATGGATATGTTATTGGCCACCCAATAATTTGTGTGCTAGGAGATATGACCCTCCAAAGTAGACCCTCGAAAAAGGCTATTTTTCTATCGTTTCTCAAAACCACTCCTTGGGACACAACCCCAACCTTTAGTTGGGTTACTATACTGTCGACGATCGTAGATACTCATACCGTAGGTTAGTGTCGCTGGTCACAATAAGCATCAAAATGGCGCCGCTGTCGGGGTGTGATGTTATTTGAGAATTTTTAGATTAGTAGAATTTTTGTTCTTCTTAGTTGTAATTTACTAACTTAATTTTTAGTTTTGTTTTGATTGATTGTGTGAACATATCAGAAAGTATGAGTGTTAACGGTAGTAACGGGACCCAGGTGGGCCATCAAGACGACGTCGACAACCTCAACGATGTTCAAGAACCCAACATCAATGATCCACATCTCATGGGAGGTGTTGGGGCCATCCGTCTACCTCCAGTAGAGGGAAACGCGGTGTTCCACATAACGAGCACCATGTTGCAACTCTTACAATTGAAGGGACTTTTCAGTGGATTAGCACATGAAGACCCACATGAGCATCTTCGAAACTTCGTAGATGTGTGTGGACTATTCTCGTTCAAAAACATCTCGGAGGAGTCGGTTTGATTAAGGCTATTCCCTTTCTCATTGATGGGGGAGACGTGCAAGTAGCTAGCTGAGTTACCACGTAACTCGATCACTTCGTGGGAGGAGTTGGTCACTGTATTCAACGTGTGATTTTTCTCTCCCTCGAAGATGATGACTATTCGAGATAGCATCCAAAGCTTCAAGCGTTTGAATGGAGAACCTCTGCATGAAACATGGCTCCAGTTTTAAAAATTGGTGCTACAATGCCCAACCCATGGTCTACCTGATAATGTTCTTCTTCAATACTTTTATAGGAGTCTCGACTCGGTAAACAAAGGTGTAGTTGACCAACTCTCGCCTGGAGGATTGATGCAGCAACCATATGCAGTAGCAGCTCAACTTCTTGATGGCATGACAACCATCAACAAGGCGTAGTACACTCGCGAAGACCAAGTCTCACCGGTCACCTTTCAGTTAGAGATGAAAGCTGGAAGGATCGAGATCGTGAATGGAGGGACCGTAATCCAAATTGGAAGGATGGGGAGAAAGATAGATATGTGCCTCCCCACGAGCGTCAGAAGCCCAAGGATTCGGAAGGTGGTAGGTCTGAGGATATGCTCTCGCGTATTCTAAACAAAGTTGAAGGGTCAGACAAAATGCTAAGAGGTATGAAAGAAGACGTGTCTACCCTCAGCCAGACTGTCACCTCTCATTTAGTTTCAATCAAACAGTTAGAGACCCAAATGGGTCATATCTCATCTCATCTAAATCCGAGACAACATGGGGTTTTCCTAGTGATACTATGCCTAACCCCAAGAGTGAGGTCTGAAGGTTAACTTGCATCGTGTCGCGACGTTAACTAAGGCGTTGTTTGGGAGGCAACCCAAAACCATTTACTTGCCTTTTGTTACCTTGATAAAATAATAGTATGTTGTTTGTACAGATTGAATAAGGAAAGCGCTTGATAAGATGCATGGAGGTCAACAACAGTTCAGTTTGGCAGGTCGCTGACAAGTTCGGCGTACCCGAGCATTCCCATTATTTTACGTAATACAGCTTAAAGGTTGAGTCTATACAACTCGGCAGAGTATGAACTTTGTCGGCATATCGCCAATCCAATTGGCGATCTCGATAATGACCCCCGATGCAATGCTTACTTGAACTGAAAACTCTGATATATTCGACGAGGAAATTCGACATTCAGCATTTTGCCGAGTGATCAAACGAGATCAACTAACATCGCCGAATGAGCAGAAACTGGACAGTCACAAGCTGCAGGTTTAAAAGTTCTATTTCATTCACTTTCTTTCACTTGGTCCCTTTTCACAAACTCACACTCGCACTTTAGTAGTTATATCTCTTGCACCTTTTAGAGTATTTTAAGTATCAAATTGTGCGCGGATTTGGATCACATTGTTGCCTAGCACGTCAATTCAATCTAATTCAACACCAAAGATTAGTAATCGAACGCCTCAGTTGTTTTATCAAAACTTATACTCATCTGGATAATGATTGATAGTGTAACGTCTCTGCTGATTCGATAGAGTTACGTTGCATTATTGATTATTAACAAGTAGTATTTACGAAATTGGTGAGATTCTACTAGGCTATACTTTGGAGTTAAATCATTTTGCTATGGGATTGCTATAATTGTGTTGGGTCTTCATTAAATTGGTGTTGTACAATCTTGCATTGCGTTATCTGGAGTTGCGGGGTGAAGTTTGAAAGGCTGGGTCAAAAATAGGCACGTTGAGCTGAGCGGCGAGGTGAACAAATTCCGCCGAACAGCTCGGCGGTTCACCTAATGCCCCTATTTCGCCTTTAACTAACTACTTTATGTATTCATTGATCTGTGACTTTCGGAGAGCAGTTTAATTTGCAAAATGCACTCGGTGACTCACCGAAAGATCCTTTGTTCACCCTTTGTATGCACCATTGTATAAATTGTGCATCATTTTCAATGACTAGCCTGACAGGATAAGCACTTTGTCAACTAGCTTGGCTAAGTGATTCCACCCTCAAAAACACCCGTTTACCTCTGTTCGAATTACTATATAACTTATCTTCGAAGCCTTTGCAGAAATGGCTAAACCAAAAGTCGCAGGGAGAAATTATCCTCCCAGGTACATAAGAGCACGAGAGTTTAAAAATGATGAAAAGAAAGTGGAGCTAGCCAGACAAAGAAAATATACCAATGAATCCAGAGCAAAGAGATAAGTACCCATCGACCCCAATGTGCCTACATGGGCTAGAAGTTTTGTTAATGCAATACGGGCCTTCGGAGCAGCTTAAGAGATAGATTAGATGATTGCAGCTAATCTTGCTGCACAGGCCAAGGCAGAAGCAAACAATACTCTGGGTATTGATGCCCAGACAGATGAAGCAACATATTAGCCATGATCACCTCTTTACCTCCCTTCTTGTATCTCTATATTTTCCAGTTTGGATTATGTATTACCTGTATTTGAGGACAAATTGCTTTTTATTTGTGGTGGGGTGAGGCCACACTTTTGTGTGCTGTTTAAGATTCGTGTTTTGAATACATTTGGGTTGTCTGTTTATAATTGTGTTAATAATTGCTTTTTTGTGGATGTTTGAGCTCGTGGCTCCGTTTACTTTTAATTGCAAAATGATTTTGACCATCCCAAAAAATTTAAAATTTTTTGCACATTTTTGCCACCCCTCGCGAGTTGAATGTGGTTGTTCTTTTGCAAGAATTTAAGTCTCGGTTTCGATCAATATCGATGACTTGAATAGTGCTCTTAATTGAACGAACATGAATGTATGGCTATGATGAGGCCAAATGAAGTTGCATAGACAATATGTGAACTCTTTGCATCTCGTTGTGATTAGCCATTTATCGAATTGATTCCCTTGTTATGACCGTTGCACACTAGCGAAAATGTGTAGTCTTGCTTAACTGATGTGTCGATGCCTTGTGTGATTAGCTTGCTTTGAACCATGCATGAATAAACCTAGAATTTGCCCTGTTAGTCTAATTGATTTAAGAAAGGTGTCCTCTTGAAATGATATTAGGCAACTTTAAAGAGTGTGAGCCAATTTTAACATATACCTCTTTTGTGGCCTACCCGTGAGTGTGTGAAACTCTTTTGAACACCCTTTGAGCCTTACCTTTCTTTGGAAGAACCTTGATGAACCCTAGACCTTACTTGACCCACTACCTACAATCCTCTTAATTTGTGATTTAGTGAATAGCCAACTTAGGCCAAAAGCCTAAGTTGGGGGTGTGGTGAAAAGGAAAAGGAGAAGTCAAGAAGTGAAAGAAAAAGTCCCCCCCTAACCCATGGGATTGCATAAGTGGAAACCCCTTCAATGCAAAATAACCCGAAGGAAATCGGGTTTCCAAAAATTCCATGAAGGTGAATAAACAGGTGACTTAGAAGCATTAGAAAAAGAATTGATAAAGGAGGAGAAAGGAATGCCTTGAGAATACCACATCTCATGAGGATGAAAAAGTCAGTGAGCCTAAATGACCATACCTTTACACTCAGCCCCATTACTAGCCTTAGAAAGACCTTTTTGATCTTGAGTAAGCCGAATCAAAAGTCGCTTGGAAAATAATGGCAAACCTATGGGTGAAAGCATGCATTGTGTTCCTCTTTTTGAGTGGGAGCGTTGCATCTGATTCCTGATCTTGAATTGATTAACCTCTGTGTGTGAATATGAAATCATTCTTCATGGGAGGGCTTTTAGATACTTTTTGTCGAACTTGAACTTGCACAAGTAGCAAGTATTACGAGCATGAGAATTTCTGGTAATGGTGTGCCACAACTTGAATCTTTGAGTACACAGTTGATCTTTGCATAAGTAATTTGAATCTTGTTGCGTATGTTCATGATTGATTCTTGTGTAGCACTATTTGAGACACCCTTTTTGAACGGCTGAACTTGACTTTTCTTGAGGACAAGCAAAACTTTAAGTTGAGGGTGTTGATGAGTCCACAAATTGGACTCATTTAGGGCTTTATTTTGATAAGAATAGTGTCCTCAAATGCTTATTTTGTCTAAATATCTTATGAAAACAATTAAGTTTCAGAAATTTGAAATTTTAGTGAAATCATGGACACTTAGGCGCAAAAAACTAAGGAACAAAAAGGCTGAAAGGAACAAAGAAGCTGAAGCCCGAGCATCGCCAGGCACACTTGGCAATTCGCCAAAGGGATTTACTTTGCCCTTTGTTCCAGTACGTGAAGCCCTGAAGGAGAAGAATAAAAAAAGGATGAAATGAGCAGTCGACGCTTCGCCGAATAGTTCCACGAAGCAGTACTATACCGCCCAATAGTCCAGAACATGAAGATGCGGAAGGCAAGCACGAAGCGGCGATGAGACAAACGAAGGGTGAATAACCGAAGTCATTCGGCGATATCGACTAACTTCGCCGAAAGATTCGCCAGCGCTATTTTCTGAAGTCTATAAATACTGAACTTCTTATTAATTTTAGAGAGTCGAACATTTATTTTAATTTCTAGAATAGAATAATACTTTTTGGATATTTTTCTGTCAAGTTTGGAGAAGGTTTTGTGGGAGACTTGAAAAGAGAAGGAATTAATCTTCCCAAACTTGGAAGTGGGTCTTCTCCATTCTTCTTCCTTTGCTTAAATAAAGGTTTAATTTCTTATACCCATTTGATTTCTACTATCATTTTAGGTGTATTTTTTTATTTCTTAATGTGTGACTAAAAACCCCATTCTTGGGGTGTGATTTAGCAAATATGTGTTGACATTATTGTTGGGTCTTGCTTGCTGATAGGTAAGATGTAGTTTAATGGTAATTTCACCTAGTGGTTGTGGTTTAATCTAAAGGGTTTGTATTTACAAAAACAAAGCCACCCATGTGTTTTCGGCTTGCCGAGAGGGAGGTCGCGAAACCAAGACCACTGGACTGATGGCCTAAGGAATGGGTCGACATGAGGTTCAGCCCGAGAAGGTGAACCCTAGTCCCATATCCTAACACTCAGCTTGAGAGAGTGAGTGGGGTAAGGCGTAGATTGGTCTTCATGCGGCAAATGGGTGTCCGAGAGGAACGCATTTGAAACGGGGTAACTTGCTCGAGAGGGAACTTATTTCCATTTAAAGCTTAGCCTAGTCACTATTATCTTACAAATTTCCTTTCAAAAGCATGTACCCAACTACTTATCTCAACTTGTATTGCGGTCACACCCCAAGAATATTTCCCCATACTTGATTTTCTTGTTAATTTTTGCTATTTTTACTACTTGTGACAAAACCCCCAAATCGATATTGACACTTTCGTGTCACCTCTTTAATTTACTATGTTTTTACTCGTTAATATATTTAGCTACGACTAGTTAGAGTTAAATTTTATTTTTCTATCAATTCTCAAAACCACTCTCTTGGGACACGACCCCAACCTTTAGTTGGGTTACTATATTGTCGACGATAAGCATCAGTAATCAATTGTGACCAAAATGAATCGATGTCCATTAGAAGATTTTGGCTCAATTGGTCTGATGACATCCATTCCCCATGTAACAAAGGGCCAAATAGCGGCCATGGGTTATGATTCTGATGGAGGTGCATGAATGAGATCACCATAAATTTGACATAGATGACATTTTTTCACAAAGCGAAAGCAATTCCGTTCAATGGTAAGCCAGTAACATCCTACTCGAAGTATCTTTTATGCAAGGAAATATCCATTCATGTGTGGTCCACATACCCCAGCATGAACTTCATTCATGATCTTCTTGGCTTCTTCAGCATCTACACATCTTAACAAGTTTAGATCCGGGGTTCGTTTATATAAAATTTCCTCGCTAAAAAAGAAACCACTAGCCAGACGTCTAATAGTTCTTTTTTGGCTTCCATTGGCATGTTCGGGACATCTCCCTGTCTCAAAAATTACTTGATGTCTAGGTACCATGGCTCACCATCTGGTTCTGCTTCCACTGTATTACAATAGCCATGTTGGTCCCAAACTTGAATCTCCAAGGGAGTGATGCAAGTATTTCCAGGATATGGAAGCATTGAGGCCAAAGTAGCCAAGGCATCTGCATATTCATTATGAAACCTGGGGATGTATCTAAACACGATGGACCTGAACCTTTTGCTAAGATCTTCCACACATTGTCTGTATGGAAGAAGCTTGAGGTTTCGAGATTTCCATTCGCCTTGAGCTTGCCGAACAAGCAAATCAGAATCTCCCAACACAATCAATTCTTGCACACCCAAATATATTTCCATATTTAGACCCATGATGCAATCTTCATACTCTGTTGTGTTATTTGTATAGAAGAAACAAAGTCGAGCTATTGCAGGGTAATGCTGCCTTGTGGGTGATATGAGAATTGCCCCAATCCCTGTGCCTTTTGCGTTGATTGCTCTATCAAAGTACAATTGCCAGGCCTGATTTCCATCTGAACCTACTTCTTCAATTGAGTTAATCTATTCATTTGAAAAATATGTATCCAATGGTTCGTAGTCGCCATCGACTGGATTCTCTGCCAAATGATCTGCAAAAGCTTGGGCTTTCATTGCCGTTCAAGTGACATATATAATGTCAAATTCAGTGAGAAAGATTTGCCATTTCACGAGTCTGCCAGTTGGAATTGGCTTCTGAAAGATGTACTTCAAAGGGTCCATCTTAGATATGAGGTAATGTAACGACTCAGAAAATGATAGGTTAAGCAAGAGCCTATGACTTTATGTTGACTTTATAATGAGGTTCTATGAGGGGTTTTTATGTAATTTCATTTTAATTGTGTTACATCCGACAATTTAAAATGAATATGAAGTAGCTTGAAATTGGAAGTAGTCACTTTTGGAAAAAGTTCAGAACCTGGAAATTTGGCTAAGTGTGGGAAATCAGTGAGTTTTTGGCCAACTTTGAGCAGTCATAACTCCTAGCTTATGATGATCCAGGAGTAGTTCTAGTTCTTTTTGGAAAGCCCTTGGAACGATCTTTCCAACGCCACTGAGTTTGCTCGATTCCGAGTTCATATGAGCGAGTTATACCCTTTGAAAGTTGGGCAGTTAGCAAGGAGTCCGTCCGGAAATTTAAGGGCATTTTGGTCTTTTCACAAATCTTTTCTTTTGAGGTTATATTATTGTGTTAGGCTGATTGTGGATCATTTTTGTTCCATTTTAAAAGAGTAAGAGTTAGGGTTCTTGAGTGAAGAA
>NW_006238959.1:594792-596283 GCF_000226075.1 Solanum tuberosum
GAAGAAGAAGAAGAAGAAGTTGGAGCTAGGATTGAAGATTTTGAGTTCTTTCTTCTTCAATTCTCGTGGGTTTTCAACTTAGAGGTATGGGGATCCTTTATCCTTGATTATTCTTCCTTTCAAGGAGCTCAATTCAAATGATTCAAAGTTCTTCCCAAAAACACAAAAATCCTAATTTCGATTCTAAGCATGGGTTCTTGCATTAAATATTTATTTTTTGATGATTTACGTTATTAATGGTGTCTATTGATGGTTTTAAGAAAGAAATTTCCATGAACCCATGTCTTGGCAAGTTTCCTAAAGTTGGCTTATGAAGTGGGTTTATTATTTATGATTGAATGATGATGGAAGTATGCTTGGATTGAGTTGAATAGTTGACTTCTATTATTATCTATGCTTATCTATTGTGAATTGTTGGAGAGTTGAGGAATGGTGATTGTGGCTTGGGAAAAAGGGTAAGTGGACCTAACTTCATTGTTAAGGTAGAATTGATATAGAATTGTGATAGATTGATGTGTGATCCACTTATGGTGGAGGTGTTTAATTATGGAATGTATTATGAACATGGACTTGAAGGCATTATCTATTGAATTAAAGTGTTATCAAGTTATGAAATGTTATTGTACTATGTGAAGGTATTCTTATGGTTATAAGGTGATCTTGTACAAAGTGTTATTATCTTGTTTAAAGTGTTATTGTATTGTGATTGAAAGTGTGTCCTCTATTATTGTTCATATGTGATGATGATGGAATGTGAAGGATCTTTATAATGTGATGTGTGTCTTGACTTGGTAGACTTAGGTGCCTCTTCTTGATACATTAGAAGCTTTGTTGAATATGAATCGATAGGATATGGCATTCCTTTCGGATGTAAGTGACGAAACCTGTTTTTGAGCTGGATAGTGTTTGGTATTTTAGGCATATCTCTTGCTCTAGAACTTAGTTTGCAGTGAATAAATATGATTTGGAAAGCTAACTCGTATACCTACAACTTTTATGTTTATGTAAAATTCTAATTTAACTGTTATGGATACGAAATATGGGACGCAACATAGGGCAAGTTCTGCCCAGATTCCGAGAATTGAAATCCTGCATGACCAGCGGCTAGTGTCTTGACTATATCTTTTTGTACAAAATAAATTTTGCGGTGATCCTTGTTTGTTTGCAACCCTAAGAGATGTATCTACATCTTTCATGAAGGTTATAAAGTCTAGTTCTGCCATTTTCCTTTTCAAATCTAAGATGCAACATGAGGTACTAGGCCGGCCAGATTCACTGTTTTGGGAGCATAGTTGTATTTGTACATGCTAGGCTTACTTATGATGATAATCCTACTTTACGTCAACATTACTGAGCTAATAGAAGTTAAATAAGTTATGTAATTATATTTCTAAGGTTGATATACTCATGAACAAGTTGAGGTACGTGGGTTTTATTGTGGAAACCTTCCTTTCCACAAGTCCAACCATTTATCCTCTATTTCTACTTCAA
>NW_006238959.1:596623-632768 GCF_000226075.1 Solanum tuberosum
GAAATGTCCTTATCTAAGGTAATCTTGGGGAACACTTAAGTGTGCTTGAAGAGGATTGTGTGGGCGGTCACTTCTTGTCTCACTCAAGTGTGTCTTAAGGTTATATTAGGTAGAGGTCCTATGGTAATGAAATGACATGTGTTCTTTTAAAGTTAAGCATGGATTGTATATGGACATATGTTGAGTATATGTATGGTTGGCTATGGTCTTATATGTTAATGTTGACTTGTATTATGTCTCTTATACTTGTAAAGGAAAGGTTTTATCAAAGGATATGAAAGCATACATTTCTTGTAAATGTCCGTTGTGCATATTTTCTTGCATGGTCTCCATACTTAGTACTTAATTGTGCTAACCCCTTTCTTTCGCTTTTTGACTAAAGTGTAGGGATTTGGAGATGGTGATATGTCATGGCTACTTGATAGGTTTTTAAGAGTTGAAGATGAAGACTTGGTGAGTCCTCATAGATTCGAGGGCAATAACCAACATGTTTTTTTTTTATGTCTCTCTAGTATTTGCTTAAGTTTTGAGTGGGCTTAGTCCCAATGTTATATTCAAGTATTAGATGGTTTTGAGACATATTGTATAAAGTCTAGAAAGTCTTCCGCTTGCTATTTATTGAAGGTATCTTCGTGTGTGAAGAAAGTTTTTAATTCCTTATGGTTTTGGTGTCTATGCGATGAATGAATGCTAAAAGGCTTGTATTAGACCTCTTCGAGGTCGAGTACGCCAATTACGACTAGGGGGTGCTCCCAGGTCGTGACAGGTAAGTTGTGTAGGATAAAAGGTAATGCCTTAACTTTTGAGCTACCCAAGTTAGGGCACAACATGTCCTTTCCAAGAGTATGTACTTGATGTCATAACTAGTGAATTTTTTGCTCAAGTAGTAGATAGCTTGCTCCTTCCTGCCTGTGGAATCATGTTGACCAAGAACACATCTAAAGGAATTATCAGTCACCGAAAGATATAGAAAGATAGGCTTATCAGGTTCAGGTGGGACCAATACGGGAGGGTTGGACAAATACTCTTTGATTTTTTCAAAAGCTTGTTGACAATCCTCTATTCATCTGACAACAACATCATTTTTTGAAAGTCTGAAAATGGGATAACAAGTGGTTGTGAGTTGAGCAATAAACCTGCTAATGTAGTACAACTTCCAAAGTAGACTCATGACTTCAATCTTATTTTTCAGGGGTAGAAATCTCGGATGGCTTTTATCTTGGAAGGATCCAATTCGATTCCCCTTCTACTGACAATAAAACCCAGAATTTCCCAAATGGAATTCCAAATGCACATTTTACTGGATTAAGCTTGAGATCATATCTTTGCACTCTTTCAAAGAATTTTCTCAGATCTTGCACATGGTCAGTTTGTGTTTTAGACTTGATGATTATGTCATGACGTATACTTCAATTTATTTGTGCATCATGTCATGAAACATGGTGGTCATAGCCCTCATGTAAGTTGCCCCATCATATTTAAGACAGAATGGCATGACCCTGTAGCAATAGGTCCCCCATGGAGTTGTGAAAGCCATTTTCTCAGCGTCCTCTTCGTCCATCAAGATTTGATGATACCCCGCATAACAATACACAAAAGATTGAATTTCGTGTCTTTCTAGATGGAACTCCAAATTCACATTTTGCTGGATTAAGCTTGAGATCATATCTTCGCACTCTTTTAAAGAATTTTCTCAGATCTTGCACATGGTCAGTTTGTGTTTTAGACTTGATGATTATGTCATGACGTATACTTCAATTTATTTGTGCATCATGTCATGAAACATGGTGGTCATAGCCCTCATGTAAGTTGCCCCATCATATTTAAGACAGAATGGCATGACCCTGTAGCAATAGGTCCCCCATGGAGTTGTGAAAGCCATTTTCTCAGCGTCCTCTTCGTCCATCAAGATTTGATGATACCCCGCATAACAATACACAAAAGATTGAATTTCGTGTTTGGCACAATTATCAACTAGAATGTGGATATTGGGCAAGGGAAAGTTGTCTTTCAGACTAGCTTTGTTCAAATCCCGATAGTTAACGCAAACTCTTGTCTTTCCATCCTTTTTGGGTACAGGAACAAAATTTGCCAACCAGGTAGTGTAACAAATCTCTTGCATCACATTTGCATTTAGTTGTTTCATGATTTCTTCCTTGATTTTTCACTCACGTCCGGATTAAATTTTCTTGTTTTTGGTTGGACAGGTGGAAAATCAGGATGAGTAGGCAACTTATGAACCACTAAGTCGACACTTAAACCTGGCATGTCATCATAGGACCAAGCAAACACATCTTTCTATTCAAACAAAAGTCGTATTATGGCATCCCTAATTTCCTGGTTGACATGAAGACTTATTTTTATTTCTTTGACTTCCTCACTACTTCCCAAGTTGATTGCCTCAGTTTCACTAAGATTAGGCTTAGGTTTGTGCTTAAACTGTTCCAGTTCTCTATTAATTTCCCTAAAAGCCTCTTCTTCGTCATATTCAGCCTCTTGACTCGATGATTCAAGAATAAACAACTCTTTGAGATCTGGGAGTGAATTCTGCATGCATGTCATCTTATCAAAGCCGGCATTTACAGAATTGAAAAATGAAGAAAAGGAATTAGGGCAGGGGAAAAGACAAAGATTTACTATGAAATTGAAAAAGGATAGAAGGGTTGACACTAATACAAAATATTTTCAAATATTCGGATCACAACCCTAACAACAACAAAATACAAAAGAGTAGCAAAACAAACTACCAAGACTCCTTCCTTATGGGGAAATGAGTGGCTTCCCAATTGTTTAGCTCAACACCTGAGCCCATGAGCTGCACATCGACATGACTTGTTTTTTCACCAAATTAGACCATGTTTACTTCCCAAAACAACTGACTGAGATCCTGAATAACTTCTTCAATGTCTTCATTAGTAAAGGAATATTGAATTTCTGAATCCTTAGGCTTGATAAAAGAATGAGAAATATGGGGAATTGGTTATGGCAACTCCCAATCAGTCCTTTTGTGGTTCTTAGCCTTATCTCCATTTCTCTTGATTTGTTTGTATCCGAGGCCAGAGGTGCCTTTGTTTCCTAAAAGAGTAATGGGATCTATGATTCCTTTCGAACATAGTCCCAAACCTTTACCAGGTTGATAACCATATTTAAACATTGTCATTGCTACCATTGAAGAGTAAGAAGAGACACATGGTTGGATGATGGGGTCTATTTCCTTAAAGCGATCGACTGATACGGCCTCAAAAGACTGGTAAACAATGGAATCACATCCTTATTTTGCCTCAATGAATGGAATGAATGGATCTCTGTAAATAGGTAAATCATCTTCCCCATGCACAATGATTTCTTGATAGTCGTATTCAAACTTAACAACTTGATGCAGAGTTGATGGGACTGCCCGAGCCATGTGGATCTATGGCCTTCCCAATAGAAAATTATAAGATGTGCCCATGTCCATTACTTGGAACACAATCATAAAGTCCACCGGTCAAATTTTCATGTTTAACCAGATTTCACCAATGGTATCCCACCTTGAGCCGTCATAAGCTCGAACAAATACATTGCTGGGGTAAATTATGTTAGGGTTAATTTTCAAGCTTTGCAGCGTAGAGAGAGGACACATGTCTACCTCTGATCCCCCATCTATCATGACCCTTTTTACATAGTACCCTTCACTTTTCACTGTAAGAAGCAAAGCTCTGTTATGTCCAACTCCCTCCGTGGGCAACTTATCATCAGTGAAAGTGATGGTGTTCGACTCAAAGATGCGCTTGGCCATTTTCTCTAACTGATTTATTGTGTTCACCTTCGATACATGTGCTTCATTCAAAATTTAATTCATCACACGATGATGTTCTTCTGAGTGCAGGAGTAGAGATAATATTGAAATCTGTGTAGGGGTTTTCTTCAATTGTTCCACAACAGAGTAATCTGGAACCTTAAACTTTTTTAGAAACTCTTCTGCTTCCTCCTCAGTAACTGCTTTCTTCAGTGGTACTTGGATATTTTGAGCCATCTTCCCTTTTCTTAACTCTTCTAGAGAAAAACATCTTCCAGAGCGTGTCAGCCCACCTGCTTCATCAACCTCTTCAACAATCTCCTTTCCTCGGTAAACCACAACAATTTTTTTATAGTCCCAAGGAACAACCTTTGAATCAGATACTGGGAGTTACTGGACTGGCTTAACAAAGATAGGTTCTTTCAACTTTGCCAAGCAACTTTGGTCCTGTTGTGTTAATGAAAGACCTTTTGATACGTAAAACTTTGGCATACCCACTCGAACTTCAATTCCGTTTGAAACCCTCGGGACACACAAAACTTTGGTATCAAGATTAACACCTTCCACACTCAAAGATGCGACTGGTTCTGAACTCTTTAACGACAAGTCTTCCTCTCCGATCTTGCTAAACAACTTTCCCATTTTCCAAGGATTTTGTACTCCTGATCATTGCAGATCATACCCACTAAATTTTTTTGAGCTGGAAGTGGGTTATTAGTTACATTGGGAGTGTTTTGATCATCCGTCACAATGACCACTCCATGATCGATTAGCTTTTCTATCACCCCCTTCAAGGTCCAACAATTATCAGTGTTGTGTCCTGGGGCCCCTGAATGATACTCACACCTTTCATTAGCTTGGAAACCTGGAGCAGTTGGATTCAGACAATGTGGTGGGATAGACTCAATCACTCATATCTTCCTTAACTTTTGTAACAAGCTGGAGTATGACTCTCTCAATGGAGTGAATTTACTCTTCTGTCCCTAATCTTGAGCATAATTTTGCGTAGAAGGAGGGTTGTAAGGGACCTAATAGGGTGGTCGTGGTGGCCGAAGGTTTCCTTGAGTTGGGGCCCGAAAATGTGGGCTATTGGGAGGATGCACAAACTGCTGAGCATTGAAGACTATGTATGGAGATAGAGATGCTAAATATTAAGGAACATAAGGGTAGTAATGTTGAGGATAGCTAGATTTTCCCTAAATTGGCTGGTAAGGACAATCAGACTTCCTTTGAGCACCCCTTGACCCTGACACTAGCGAAGAAACTTCCTCTTTCCTTTTACAATTTCCAAAATTGCCTGAACCACCCTGGATGGCCTATGTGGTATCTTTGATTGCCTCCTGGCTCACGATCCTTCCTGTTTTGAGACCACATTTGACCATTTCTCCAATTTTGATTGTCGTGTGAAAGGTCTTCCTATTGTGGCTATCAGGTGGTGAGTCAGGATCTTGAGCCTCTATGAAGATGTCAACCAATTCTTGTTCATCTAATGGTGGTTTGACCCGGGCTGCTTGGTCCCTCCACTTGATAACATACTCTCTAAAGCTTTCATTTGGCTTCTTTCTTATATTAGAGAGTGTATTGCGAACTGGCATAATGTCGACATTGTACTGAAACTGTTTAACAAAATCTTGAGCCATATCATCCCAGATGTACCAATGGGAGATCTCTTGGTCTATGAACCATTCTAAGGCAACACCAGTCAAACTCTCACCAAAATAAGTCGTGAATAGTACCCATAAGTTGATTGCAGTATCTCTTGAGGTGAGTTATGGGATCACCGTGCCCGTCATACTTATCAAACTTAGGGGTTTTGAATCCAGGTGGAAGGTGGACATTTGGGAACATACACAAGCCTTTGAACGTGACACTTTTGTGCCCACTTAGCCCTTGCATATTTTTCATGTGTTGCTCGATGCTTTTCATTTTTTTTAACATTTCCTCTTGCTCTAAGCCTTGAGTGGGCCTTTCAACATCAATAGGGGAGCCAAATTGTACAGAGTTAGGGCCCTTGAATGCTATCCCAAGAGTATAGTACTGCTTTGGCTGGGCGGTGAACTATCTCTCTTGAGCTGCTCTTTGCATCACAGTTGGTTGTTGGAGAGTATAGACCGGTGTAGTTGTCGTGATAATGGGATTAATCCTGAATGGCATGCCTTGAGGGAGTGTTGTTGAAGGTCCAGCCCCACAATTATGAAATAGACCATTTTCATGGTCGAGCTTCTTTTCTTTCCTCAGAGTTGGGATCTCGCTAACCTCCCTTCTGTGAAACTCACTTTGTTGGATTGTTGGAAGCAGATGAGCCCGTGCAAGCATCAGAACATGCATTCTCGCGATCTACAGAGTCATTATGGCTTGCTCCTGAAAAGAATAATCAAGCAACCTTCCTCTTTAGAACAGACATTCCATTCTTTGCAACCCTAAAGGGAAGAAAGAATCTGATATAGGGACCTGAGAAGATGAGGATCGGATACTTGTGATCTTAGGAAATCTAGGAATAGACGTTTGTAGTTCTTGGCCTTTGACCAAGGCTTGCCACAACTGTGCCATAACATGTCTCAATGTCCGATTTTCTTTGATGGCTGACTCTCTTATCGTTAAATAAACTGGAGTATCCACCTGATTCACCGTTGTTTCAGTATTGGTTGTCATTGACGCTCTTGCCTTCGACCTGGTAAAGTATAGGTGTTCTGCCAGTTTACCACAAACCAACCACCGAAAGCTTACTAAATTAAGAGAAATGAACAAACTTGTTAGGGGTTAGACAATTTTACACATCAATCACAAATTTGTTAATCACATAGTAACATGAGTTCAAAAGGCCATTGTCTCATCCTAGCTTTGCTTTGCTCATTGTCTTCTCTTTTTTTCTCCTATTTTATCTTGTTTTTTTAAGTTTTGATCGAACCCTTTGGGGGTTGCCTACGTATCATGTCACCGCATAAATCAGATCATTACGTAGTTCAAAAATTTAGACAACTCAACAACATTAATTTAGAAAAGCAAAAGAAAACCCTTTCATTCATTTTCAAAGACTTTAAAGGAAACGACAAAACCAAGGGGTTTAAACACAATTATGATCAACATGATCTCTTTGAACACCAAACTTTAAACTGAAACATTGAGTCTTAAACAAAACAAGATGAAACAAACAAACAAAAACAGTTGAACTCTTCTTCAATCTTCATTATCTTCCTGGGGCTTTCGTTGTCCTCCCAAGGTCTCATACAGATTCAACAACACCTTTAGCATATGGGGAACAATGGCCCGTGCTTGCTCAACCACTTCTGGGTTATTCATACGACGATGATTTTTAATAACATAGGAAGTTTGTTCCACCAGCTGATGAACTTGACGCCTAGTCCTTCCAATATTTTCATGATAGTTATTCAACCAAACTTGATGATCACCAAGATTGTTCCTTAAGAGGGCCTCTCGCTGTTCTGATACTTCAAGTTGATGGGGAAGTGTTTCTCTCTCATATGCTCCGAGTTGATGGCGAAGTGGTTCTCTCTCAATGATCATTTGTCTTTGCCTCACTAGGATATCAACACAATGATTGATTTTTGTTATATGTTCTTCTAACTGTGCTTTAAGCTGATCATGTAAATGCTTCCAGCATGACCTTTCTTTCTCAAGTTTCACCCTTTGCCACTTAAATTCTCCCTTTTGGTAATGCACGACCTCTTCAGATGCCACTAAGTCCCTCTTCAATCAAGAAATCTCAAAACTGTGCTCCTTTTTTAACTGTCGGGCCAAGTGAATTCTATTATCTATCTCTTCCTCTAATCGAGCTAATTTCCCCTCTGTATGCTTCAATTCCCCCTCCACATTTTGTAACTCCAAGTGGTGATTTCTTCCTCTTTGGACTTGAACTTCTTGTCGGGCAATGGTGGCTTTGGCCTTCTCCAACTCTTTTTCCAATTGTCTTATGGTGTGCTGGTCTTTTCTTTTTCTACTGGATCCTTAGGGAGTGTCACCAAATGTTATTGGATCATGAAACCACGATAGGTACCCAGGAACCACTTTTCCTTTATCTTGTTCCACAACCATTTCACTTTGCTTAGAAATTATACTCCCATACTAGATCTTCAGAATATCTTCTCTATTAAAAGCAAAACCTAGTGGGGTCTCAAATACAAATCTAGTCATATCATCATTTGGTGGGATTTCTTGAACTCTAGTCAGCTGACGCATAACCCGAAGTGGGGCATAGGGTTGAACATCTCTAAGCCCAATCAACACAAGAAATAAGATACCAGTAGACATGCAAATAACATCCTTAGCTGGAACCAGTAATAATTCCATACTATTTCATCAGACGTGATCACCGAGAGTTTCTCTTCACATGCTAAAATTCCTTTAGGAAAATCAATTTTTGCTTCCCTTTCCTTATGGGAGGAAATATAATTACACTAGTCTGGAGTGAACCTGGGCGCACGATCATGGTGATAAAGATGTTCCAAAAACCATATTTGCAGCAAGATGTTGCAACCATCAAAGTGCATTTCCCTATTTATGTATTTAGTCAATGCACGTAACATATCTTCCAGGATCATAGGAATAACAATAGGATTTTCCATTGTGGTCAGCGCCTTCACCACCCCAACCAAACGAATATCGATATGCTTGTCCCGTTTGGGGAAAACAATAAGCCCCAAAAACGCGACCATGAAGGCCAAACACCCTTGATTGCTAAGTTGGTTCTGATAGTTTTTAAATCCATCCTTTTGGTCGTACCTCTCGTATAGAAAGTCCAATGAGACCCACCCATTTTTCAAACTGTCCTTCTCTTTTTGGTTGATCTTGAGAAGGTCCAAGAACTTTTTGGCATCAACGTTCTTTGGGATTATATGATTTTTATTGCGGAGATCAGCACCCTGAACATTAGATCCTTTCCCCATTAAGCTAGCGATTTCTCCCAGAGTTGGTGTCATTTCAAAGTCAGAAAATCATAACACGTTATTTTTTGGATCCCAAAAAGGAATCAATGCCTCGATCACACCCCTTCTTGGGTCAATCTCCATTAGATGCACTAAATGTCCCAAATGTTCTTTTACTCTCCTTTGCTCATCCCCATGTCTATCCACCATCGCCACAGACCCTTGGGTAACAATTCAACATGAATAAGTATAGATAATCATAGTAAACATCAATACAATCTAATCTAAACATAATTTCATCAATAGAGATCATATTCACAAAAACCCACATCATAGGCCAATTTTGAGAATTTGCGGATCATGGGTTCTTTAAGAATTCCTTTGAAATTATCTTAAAAACCTTAATTCCACATGAATTCATCAATAGAATGATTTAGAAAATCGTTTGACAAGGAACCCATGTTTAGATTGAAAATTGGGAATTTTGATCTTTGAATCACTTTTGAAAATCTTTGATAGAACTCCTTGAATGAGAGGTTATTCAAGAATCAAGAGTCACCATACCTTAATTATTGAAGACCCATGTAATTGAAGAAGAAATCAGTTGAAAACCCATCTTCTAGCTTGAGCTTCATCAAGGTCTTCAATGGAGTTTTGAGAGAATCTATTTTGAGAGGGAAGGTTCAATTTTGAAGAATGGGGTCTAATTTTAGGTTTTGGGGTTTTAACCAACTTAAAAATATTCTAAAATAGGTAAAATAACCGTTTATAATAATTCCCCAAAGTACCCAAACTACCCCTCACTTAATTGGACCTTTTAAACAAGTCAAACTTGAGTTTTATTTTCACAGATTTCGTCGGGAAACAAGTTCGCGACGGGGAGGTGTCCCCACAAGTTTTCTGGAAATTAAATTTGAGATAGTAGAGTCCGCAACATGTGCGCGACGCAGACCAAAAATTTGTTCTATGGTGGAGCTAGTCCGCAACACGGACATGCTCCCTCCATGAGCAATGTCAAGCTGCCTTGGCAGCTTGCTTGGCCAAGGTTGGGATCCTCCTCGGGGACCCTTAGGATGGCCCCCGGGGAGTCGTATCCAAACGTTTTGATCCTAAAAATATTTATTAAGATACTAGGGTCACCTCCACTAATTTTAGACTCCAAACAACACATAAAAACATGAACAACATACTAGAACACACCAACACGCAAAAGACTAGTTTCCGAACGTCTTGGTCGTCCCTTGACGTTTGACTTCCAAACTCTTTAAAACTGACTTAAAAGGCTATTCTTCATTATTTTGACAAGTTATTAATGCATAAAACTCATGTAAGGCTCTACTTTATCCTACTTTATTTTGAGGGTCGTTACACACACAATCTACATTGGTACCTAAGTACCCCATATCCCCCTTGGGAGAAAGCCTCAACGGACTTATTGAGAATCGATTCTTTTAGCTCCATCAAAATAGGATCAAGATGTTGCTTAGACTTCACATCAACCATAACAGATGATTCGGAACTATGGTGAACCATGAATCCACCCTTCAAAGAATCTACCAGTTGGACACCTAAACGGGCCAACCTATGCACATCGCGTACTAGTTCCTTCTTCCCATCTTCTACATAAGTCACACTGCCCATCGTCAATCGACTTAAGGCGTCGGCAACTACATTAGCTTTGTCGGGGTGGTAAAGGACACATATCTCATAATATTTTAAAAGTTCCAACCACCTCTTTTGTCTGAGATTCAAATCTCTCTGACTAAACACATATTGGAGACTCTTGTGGTCAGTGAACACGTCAACATGGACCCCATATAATTAGTGCCTCCAAATTTTCAAGGCAAAAACTACTGCTACCAATTCTAGATCATATGTTGGATAATTCTTTTCATTTACTTTGAGTTGTCTCGAAGAATAGGCAATCACCCTGCCATGTTGCATAAGAACACATCCCAAACCTACTAGGGAATCGTCGCAATAAACTACAACCCATCAGTACCCTCCGGTAAGGTCAACACCGAAGCGGTCGTGAGTTTATTCTTTAACTCTTGGAAAATCTTCTCACAAGTCTCAGACCACTCAAATTTGGATTTCCTTTGAGTCAAAGTTGTTAACGGAGAATCAAAGGACGAGAAACCTTTGACAAACCTTTTATAATACCTGGCCAAGCCTAAAAAGCTTTGTATATCAGTGGAACTTAGAGGTCTAGGCCAATTCTTAACCGCATCGGTCTTTTTAGGATCAACCTCTATACCTTGATTTGACACTATATGACCGAGGAAAGCAACCAACCTTAACCAAAACTCGTACTTGCTAAACTTAGCATACAATTGCTGGTCTCTAAGGACGTGCAAAACTATCCTCAAATCGTCCATGTGGTCTCCCTCACTCTTAGAATAGATCAAAATATCGTCAATAAAGACGATCACAAATGAATCAAGGTATTGCCTAAACACCTCATTCATAAGATCCATAAAAGTTGTCGGAGCATTGGTTAGACCAAAAGACATCACTAAGAATTCAAAGTAACCATACCTTGTTCGGAAGGCTATTTTAGGAATATCAACATCTCTCATCCTAAGTTGGTGATAGCCCGAACGTAAGTCAATCTTCAAAAAATAACTCGCCCCTTGGAGTTGGTCAAATAAATCACCAGTCCTGGGGAGCAGGTCATTATTCTTTATAGTGACCTTGTTCAGCTGGCGATAATTAATGCACATCCTAAGGGACCCATCCTTTTTTTCATAAATAAAACTGGTGCACCCCATGAAGATATGCTCGGTTCAATAATACCCTTATCTAGCAAATCCTTGAGTTGAGATTTTAACTCTTTCAATTCAGTCGGGGCCATCCAGTAATGAGGAATAGATATGGGTTTTGTATATGGTATAAGATCAATGCCAAAGTTTATTTCCCGCTCTAGAGGAATACCGGGCAAGCCAGTAGGAAAAACCTCAGGAAGCTCCCTCACTATGGGGACCGACTCTGAAGGAGGAGTCTTGGACTCAACATCCTTAACCCTTACAATTTGGTAGATACAACCATTAGAAATCATTATACAAGCCTTTAGACACGAAATGAATCGACCTCTAGGAATTGAATTTCCCCCTTTCCATTCAAAAACGAGATCATCAGGAAACTGAAACTTCATTACCCAAGTTCTACAATTAATGGAGGCAAACCAAGCACGCAACCAATCCATCCCCATGATGATAACAAAGTCTAACATATCTAACTCTACCAAATCAACCCAAGTGACTCTATGAGGTAAAGAAATGGGACAATTTCTATAGACTCTTTTTGCAACAACTGAGTCACCAACTGGAGTGGACACTGAAAAAGGTTCTATCAGTGTTTCGGAGAGTACATCAAACTTCATAGCTACCAAAGGTGTAACAAAAGATAAAGTAGCATCAGGGTCTAACAATGCATAAATATAAATGGAAAATACTTGTAACAAACCAGTAACAACGTCCGCAGATCCCTCATGATCACTTTGGGACTGAAGAGCATAAAAGCGACTCTTCTTCCGAGCATCCGATTTAGAACCACTTGGAGGGGCTTGATTACCCTCTCTTTCCTTGGACGAATGGGTTGGGTAATCTTTCAGTTGCTGCCCACCCTTTTCACATCTATAACACACACCCATACCGACAAGACATTTACCTTCATGTTTCTTACAACATTTTGCACAAGTAGGCCTCTCGACATAAGAACCACCTCCACTACCACTCTGTGGCTTAGGAGTGGGCACCCTTTCTTTTTTGACATTAGAAGTGTTAGGGATACCTTTATTAGAAAACCTCTTCTTAAAATTTAGTTTTCCTTGAACCTCAAATCTGCCTTTAGACGAATGGCTATCATATATTCTTGTCCTTTTCACTTTTCTACCAGCCTGCCTGAATTTTTCTTCCTCAATTTGTTCGGCATGAACCATGAGGCGTGAAATGTTCATGCTTGGGATGAGCATTACCGAACGACACTCATTTACCGCCAAAACAGATATCGCCATAACATATTTATTCATCTTGTCCCTTGAGTCTGCCACTAAGATTGGATCATGCTTAGACAATTGCATGGATTTAAGGCCATATTCTTTCACACACATACCTCCTTGGCGAAGGTTGATGAATACCTCATTGGATCATCTTCCTCTCCCTCAATTATAGTGGGAAAAACCTATCAAGAAATACCGACTTGAATGCTTCCTAATCAATTGGACCCACTCTCACAGTTCTCTCCCCTTTCCACTGTTCATACCAAACCTGAACTACGTCCTTCAACTGGTAGGCGGCCAATTCCGCCTTCTCACGATTAGTCACTCACATATCATCAACCACCTTCAACACTTCATCTAGAAAACCTTGTGGATCTTCATCCACTTTGGAGCCATAAAAGGTAGGGGGATTCATTCTGGTGAAATCCTTAATCTTGGAAGTGGTTGCGCTACAATTCAGATTCGGTTCAACTCTTGCATCCCTAGTAAATTGATTCGTCAAAGCCCGAGTCAGGGTCTAGAGAGTCGTCCTAATCTCTACATTAGTCATAGCTCCCACCTCATTAGGCACTTGAGGATTCAGAGGAGCTTGGGGAGGATTTCCCTTATTGACATTCTCATTTTGCCCTCTCTTTGCATTACCTCTCCTTGCATTACCTCCCCTTGCATTCATTTCCTATAATTGTAAGAAAAAGAGTTAAAAAGGAGATTACAAGACTAAGATTTCAAGCACAAATAGAGAGTGATGAAAGAAGGGAAAATTTCCTAAACATCCTATAGCCTCTCACTCATAAGTGTGGCGCGCTACACACTCAATCCTAAATATTATTCCCAAAACCTTATGCTCTAATACCACGTTTATCATGATTCGGGGTTACCCCCTAGACTTAACATGGTGTAGTTGACCCCGAAAGGTCGCATACAAACCCTTAGCATAATCATACACATAATGTCATAACAAATAATGCGAAAAATTAAAACTTTTCTAAATAGAAGTCAAACTTCAAATTCCATATATAAAGATTTGTGGAAATACTAGACTTGTCTCATTAAAAACCATCTAAACATAAGAGTACGAAATTAGGGACTTAACCCTTTACATCCATGAAAGTCTTAACATAATAAAGTATGACTAAAACTAAGATTGAAATAAACATCTGGTCCTCGAACTAGAGGACTCACCAACTTAGGGAATATTCGACCCAAGCTTTACTTTGAAGAAGGAAGTAATGAATCAACGTCTGGGACCTATACTCATAGAATGAAGAAAATAAGGGGATTAGCACAAATATGTACTAAGTATGGAAACATGCATAAAAACATTTGAATATGCTAAATAGGACATTTTTCTTGGAAGTATGCATTTATCAAAGCCAATATGCATTTTCAAACATAGAAGACAAGCTATAGTCACAATACACTCATAACATAGTAATATCAATACCTTAGCAACCTCTAAGAACGCTTGTTCAAGGTATGGTTGGCATCCCATAATACCAACCTTACTAAGCATTCCTTAAAGCCACATATTCATTACCATAATCTTCAAGCTTACCATAATCCATAGTCATAAATGAGGAATTATACAAGTACATGAACTAAACATAAGGAAAGTCATCTATCCATATCTTATCATACCATAAGGAAACCATTCCACAACATCCTAATAAGTCTCTTTGTACAATGTAAAAGTGAAGTCCCATACCCCCACTCCCACCAAGTAAACCCATTAAGAAGTCATAGTATAGTTCCTATCATATTCATTATCTTATTGTTATTAGGGAATATTACCCATAACCGACATAGACCATGTGAGCTACTTGGAATCCGGTGTCATATAACCCCACACAGAAAGAAGGTGATCTTACTTGCCGAAGGTAGAACTAATCATATTTAGCATCTAAGGGGATCCACTAGCTAAGTCCTATGTTTGGCACATAGTTATGGGATAGGGAGATTGCTACTAGAAACCCAACCTATTGCATTAGTGGAGGAGCTTTCATCTCATGCGTTTACTATAAATGACCCAACCTATTGCATTAGCGAAGGAGCCTCTTTCTCATTGTCCATATCCACTCGGTACTAAGAATTATTTCCTAATTATACATAATTAGTATGGAATTGTATGTACATGTGTGAACGCATACTTTACCCTTCATTCAATACAACTCACTAAATAGCTCATAGATTCATTTAAGTGAGAACTACCTTTCACCTTAGAATCATCATTTTAGTGTGAGTAACTTTCACCTCATTATTCATAGTGTTTTCATGAGAACTAGCCCTTCAATTAACACAACAACATCAACATCATCCTAGACAATTTATACATATAGTTTTTGAACAATAAAACCAATTTTCGAAATTAAGTTGAGAGGGCTTCATGGAGGAAGTTATTCCATGAATCAAGGTTCCCATACCTTGTTTGATGTTAATCCATGAAATTTGAGTGAAGATTTTGATGCTTGAACCCTAATCTTGACCTTCTCCTTTGTTCTTCAATGGAGGAACTTCTTAAAGAGAGAAGAGAGAATTTGGAAGATATTTTTGGAGTTATGAGAGTTAAAAGACTTGATTAATACTTTAAAATGCTTTAATATACTTAAAACAACTAAATATAACCGTCCTACACCCTAACTTAATTAATTAGTAAGTTACCAAACTACCCTCACCTAGGCCGAGTCCTTGACAGATGTGCAGGCCACATTCACGACTCCCCCACCAACGGACCGTAGGTGGGACTACCAAGCGTGTTGTGCTACCATCGTTTGGGTCAGAGATGGGAGGTTCAAGGCCATGGTGAGGAGACTAAGTCTCAACTCACGAGGCCTATCGACGGAGTGTGAGCTGGTCCACGGATCGTGCTGCACGTCCGTGGAAAGGGACTGAGACATGGAAATTTTAGGGGATTTTGGTGGAGCCTAAGGCTGGACTCACGACTCCCATCTACGGAGCGTGAGTCAGTCCATGCCTCGTGGTCCTTGGCTCGTGAATGAAGCTACATTTGGCAGCTTTTGGAGCAGCCTCTTAGATCTCATCCAGGACCTTTTGGGGGTCCTTGTGGGTGCCTTTCCTTGACGTATAAGCTCTAGGACCTTAGTACTAGGTTAGGAAACTTCTTTTACGACTCGAATCTTGATGTCAACTCACTAACCTCCTTGAACCTCAACATTAGCTCACATGCTTAGGCTCTAGATTAACCTAGCTTCTTCCGGAGTGTTACATTATCACCCCCTTAGGAACATTCGTCCTCGAATGACACTTTAAAACACATTATGGGGGGTTAACGATTCAAGATTAGCAACCCAACAACATGCCACATTAACAATGCACAAAATATAAGAGAAACATCACTTCACCACAATTCATAATCAATGCAATCACAAGGAGGTAGGAACTACATCTACAACCCACTATGCACACAACATTATCATTTCATAACAACTTGGGAGGAACTACCTGCTCCATACAACGAACTCAACACAATTAATCAATAAAGAGCCATCTAGCCATATCATAAAAAGTATAGCACACATGTTCATTAGTTCACCTCATGAGTCAAATATGCAACCATTATGCTAAAGTGCAGCCTCACATGAGGAATACATAAATCATGAAAACTCAGTACATGCTAAACATGGATTCTCACATAAACGTGCACGCATAAGAAAATCATAAAGAAAACTCATAGTACAATTATTCCAAAACGCCAACTCAAGAACTAATTACCTCAGCTAAGTGATTCCTCCATAAGACTTTAACCGAAACTACTTCTTTGTTCCTTAATTTCTTAACTTGCTGGTCTAAAATCTCAACCGGAACTTCTTCATAGGAAAGATTTTCATCAACTCCTAAACCCTCTAAGGGAAGGATGGATACCGGATCACCAATACACTTATTGAGCATGGAGACATGGAACACTAGATGAACCGGAGTCAACTCACTGGGTAAGTCCAATTCATATGCAACCTTTCCCACACATGCCAAGATTTGGTATGGCCCGACATATCGAGGACTAAGTTTCCCCTTCTTGCCAAACCTTATCACACCCTTCATAGGTGAGATTTTTCGGTAGACCCAATCACCAATCTTGAATTCAAGATCCCTTCTTCTATTGTCGGCAAAGGACTTTTGCCGACTTTGAGCCGTCTTGAACCTCTCTCTAATGAGTCGAATCTTTTCAATGGCATCATAAACTAGATCGGGACTAATTAGAGCAAACTCACCTACTTCAAACCAACCCACCAGAGATCTACACTTCCTACCATAAAGTGCTTCAAACGGAGCCATAGAAATGCTTGAGTGGTAGCTATTGTTGTAGGC
Source organism: Solanum tuberosum (assembly GCF_000226075.1). Classification (NCBI taxonomy): domain Eukaryota; kingdom Viridiplantae; phylum Streptophyta; class Magnoliopsida; order Solanales; family Solanaceae; genus Solanum; species Solanum tuberosum. Next base: position 613,608 of record NW_006238959.1, read on the forward strand.
AAATTCAATCAATGGAAGATGATCGTCCCAATTTCCCTGAAATCAATCACACACGCCTTCAACATATCTTCTAAGGTATGAATGGTCCGTTTCGCTTGACCATCTGTCTGAGGGTGGAAGGCGGTACTAAGTCTAACATTGGTTCCAATCCCTCTTTGGAATGGTTTCCAAAAATGTGAAGTAATTGAGTGCCCCGATCCGATATGATGGACAAAGAAACCCCATGTAATTTCACTATTTCCTCGATGTATAACTTAGCATAGTCTTCTGCCGAGAAGGAAATCTTGACAGGAAGGAAATGGGCAGATTTTGTCATTCTATCAACAATGACCCAAATAGAATCGTGTCACCTTCGAGTACGAGGCAACCCCACAATGAAGTCCATATTCACCTCCTCCCACTTCCAAGTGGGAAGATCTATATCTTGCAACAAACCTCCTGGTTTTTGGTGTTCGGCTTTGACTTGCTGACAATTTGGACATTTTTCCACAAAGCCTTCTGTATCCTTCTTTATGCCATTCCACGAACAGACCTCCCGCAAATCACTATACATCTTGGTAGCTCCTGGATGAATAGAATATCGGGAACCATGAGCCTATTCTATAATATGATATCTCAAGCCATCAACATCTGGAACAAAAAATCTACCTTGGTACCTAAGCACCTTATCTCCCCCTTGGGAGCAAGCCTCAACGGATTTATTGAGATCCAATTCTTTCAACTCCATCAAAATAGGTTCAAGATGTTGCTTAGACTTCACATCAACCACAATGGATGATTCGGAACTATGGTGATCCATGAATCCACCCTTCAAAGAATCTACCAATTGGACACCTAAATGGGCCAACCTATGCACATTGTGAAGTAGTTCCTTATTCCCATCTTCTACATGAGTCACACTGCCCATCGTCAATCGACTTAAGATGTCGGCAACTACATTAGCTTTACCGGGGTGGTAAAGGACACATATATCATAATCTTTTAAAAGTTCCAACCACCTCCTCTGTAGGAGATTCAAATATCTCTGACTAAACACATATTGGAGACTCTTGTGGTCAGTGAACACGTCAACATGCACCCTATATAATTAGTGCCTCCAAATTTTAAAGGAAAAAACTACTGCCACCAATTCTACATCATAGGTCGGATAATTCTTTTCATGTACTTTGAATTGTTTCGAAGCATAGGCAATCACCTTGCAATATTGCATAAGAACACATCCCAAACCCACTCGGGAAGCGTCGCAATAAAATACAAACCCATCAGTACCCTCTGGTAAGGTCAACACCGGAGCGGTGGTGAGTCTATTCTTTAACTCTTGCAAACTCTTCTCACAAGTCTCAAACCACTCAAATTTGGATTTCTTTTGAGTCAAAGCTATTAACGGAGAAGCAATGGATGAGAAACCTTCAACAAACCTTTTATAATACCTGGCCAAGCCCAAAAAGCTTCGTATATCGGTGGGACTTAGAGGTCTAGGCCAATTCTGAATAGCATCGGTCTTTTTAGGATCAACATCTATACCTTGGCTTGACACTATATGACCGAGGAAAGCAACCAACATTAGCCAAAACTCACACTTGCTAAACATAGCATACAATTGCTGGTCTCTAAGGAGTTGCAAAACTATCCTCAAATGCTCCATGTGATCACCCTCACTCTTAGAATAGATCAAAAAATCATCAATAAAGACGATCACAAATGAATCAAGGTATTTCCTAAACACCACATTCATAAGATCCATAAAAGTTGTCGGAGCATTGGTTAGACCAAAAGACATCACTAAGAATTAAAGTGACCATACCTCATTCGGAGGGTTGTTTTAGGAATATCAACATCTCTCATCCTAAGTTGGTGATAGCCCGAACGTAAGTCAATCTTCGAAAAATAACTCGCCCCTTGGAGTTGGTCAAATAAATCATCAATCCTGGGGAGAAGCTATTTATTCTTTTTAGTGATCTTGTTCAGCTGGCGATAATCAATACACATCCTAAGGGACCCATCCTTCATTTTCACAAATAAAATCGGTGCACCCCATGGAGATATGCTCGGTTGAATAAAACCCTTATCTAACAAATCCTTGAGTTGAGCTTTTAACTCTTTCAATTCAGTCGGGGCCATCCGATAAGGAGGAATAGATATGGGTTTTGTATCTGGTATAAGATCAATGCCAACGTCTATTTCTCGTTCTGGAGGAATAATGGGGAAGTCATTAGGAAAAACCTCAGGAAACTCCCTCACTATGGGGACCGACTCTAAAGGAGGAGTCTCGGACTCAACATCCTTAACCCTTATAATACGGTAGATACAACCCTTAAAAGGACCTTTGGGGGGTCCTTGTGGGAGCCTTGCCTTGACGTATAAGCTTTACGACCTTAGTACTAGGTTAGGGAACTTCTTTTACGACTCGAATCTTGACGTTAACTCACTAACCTCCTTGAACCTCAACATTAGCTCACATGTTTAGGCTCTAGATTAACCTAGCATTTTCTGAAGTGTTATAGGAAGTGTCTTTTATAGACTCACTCAGGACCCCAATGTACTTATTCAGCTGCTCCTGCTAGTGATTCAATGCCTCCGGCCAGGGGTCGAGGCAGAGGTTAGTCCGATAGAGGTGACAAGACTTAAATTAGGGGGTGCTATAGCTAAGCAGAGCAGAGTTTGGGATACTACTTAGACTAGAGGTGGTTGAGAGGGACAATTTTATGTTTTTCCAAGGAGGCCAGAGGTCGAGACTTCTGATGTTTTGATTACAAGTATCATTCTAATTTGCCATCGTCCTATATCTATATTATTTGATCAGGGGTCTAATTTCTCGTGTGTGTCTACCTATTTTTCTACTAGATTTCATATGATGTGTGATGACATACTTGTGCCTATTCTTCTTTCTACGCCCGTGGTGATTCCTTGATGGTGGATCGAGTATATCAATCATGTCTCATTTCTTTGGTTGGGTATGATATTAGCGTCGACTTGATCATTCTAGAAATGTTAGACTTTGATATTATTTTGGGTATGGATTGTCTCTTCCTACATCATGCTATTCTTTATTGTTTTGCTAAGACTGTGACCTTAGTGATGATGGGTGTCCTGAGAGTTAAGTGGACGGGTGCTAGTTGTTCTTACCCTAGCAAAGTTATCTTCTTCATTCAAGCTCAGAGGATGGTTAATAGAGGGTGTTTTTCCTATTTGACCTTTATTCGGGACACTAGTGTTGAGCCACCTTCTATGGATCCTGTTCTCGTGGTTCCAGAGTTTTCAAATATGTTTCCTACTGATCTTTCAGGTGTTTCTCTGAATAGAGACAATTATTTTGATATTGACTTAGAGTCGGGCACCATGCCCATCTCTATTTCTCCTTATCTCATGGATCCATCAAAGTTGAAAGAATTGAATAAACAGTTGTAGGACTTGTTGAGTAAGGGGTTCATTCGCCTAGTATTTCTATATGGGGTGCTCCTATTTTTTTGTGAGTAGGAAGGATGGTACCATGAGGATGTTCATGGACTACAAACAAATGAAAAATTTGACAGTGAAGAACAATTATTCTCTTCCTCGTATTGATGACTTATTTGATCAACTTCAGGGAGCATCTCTAATTTCTAAGATTGATTTGAGGTTCGACTATCATCAGCTGAAGATTAGGGCATCGGATATCCCTAAGAAAGCTTTCAGAATACATTGTGGGCACTATGAGTTTCTTGTGATGTCCTTATGTTTAACTAATGCTCCTATATCATTCATGGAATCAATGAACAAGGTGTTTCGATAGTATTTGGATTCTTTTGTGATAGTCTTCATCAATGATATCTTAGTGTATTCCAAGACTAAGGAGGACCATGAGGATTGTTCTCTAGAGATTAAGGGAAGACAAATTATATGCAAAATTCTCGAAGTGTGAGTTTTGGCTTGATTTTTTTGCATTTCTTGGACACCACCAAATAGGATATTTGGGTGGATCCAGTCAAAATTAAGGCAGTTAGAGGTTGTACCAGGCGTACTTCAGTTACCGAGATTTGGAGTTTTGTGGGGCTAGTAGGTTATTACAGGTAGTTTGTGCAGAGCTTCTCCACTATTGCATCTCCCTTGACCAGATTGACTCACCAGAGTGTGAGATTACAATGGTCTGGTGAGTGTGAAGAGAGCTTTCAAAATCTCAAGACCTTATTGAATTCGGCACCTATTTTAACTCTACCTGATGAGGGTCTAGACTTCACTATTTATTGTGATGTTTCTAGAGTCGGATTGGGTGGTGTTCTGATGTAGAAGGGTAAGGTGATCGGATTTTCTTCTAGACAATTGAAGACCCATGAGAAGAACTACCCTAGTCATGATCTAGAGTTGGCACATGTAGTATTTGTGCTTAAGCTATGGAGACATTATCGGTATTGGGTACATTGTGAGGTCTTCACTAACCATTGGAGTCTTCAGTAAATCTTCAACAAGGGGGATCTGAACTTGAGGTAGCGCATATGTCTTGAGTTACAAAAGGACTATGATATCATCATTTTGTATCATCCGGGGAAGGTCAATGTGGTGATCGACGCTTTGAGTAGGAAGACTTCTTGTAACACTCACGGTTGCCACCCACGGACCGTAGGATGACCCACAGCCCGTGCTGGTGGTCCATAGTTCACTACTGCGACCCCTCTTCAGACAACCCAAGGAAAAATGGCTAAGTACTGACCCACGGCCAGGCAACGGTCCGTGGTCTTGGTCCGTGGATTAGGCCCCAGGAACCCAGCCCCAATCGTGACTGACGGTTCACCAACACGGATCGTCAGTCCATTGACGGTCCATCGGTCACTTCAACAACAGTTAAGTCGGGGGTCTTTTGGTTTTTTCCTATTTCGTTGGACTTCTAAACTACGTCATTTTAACCCTAATCTATGTGGTTTTGGTTAGTTTTAGCCTAGAAACACAACTAGAACTTACCTAAGTCAATCATTCTTCAGAACATAGAAAATTTTGAATGCTAAGATGAGAAAGAAGTCAAGAACCCTAGTTCAAGAAGCAACAAGATTCCATCAGTTCCAGCCCCGAAATCGAAAGATTTCTCCGTGAAATTTGTCACCAGGTATGTGGGATTTCACTAATGGGTTCCTTTCACCCATTAGGTCCCTAGAATTCAATCAGATTCTTGATTCCCTATTGTTAACTAGACCTACGGTTTCTAGAACTTAAGCAAATTATCATGAATTAGTTATTTAAATGTTCCAAATCATGAATTAGTTATTTAAACGTTCCAAATCAGATTATCATGTTATTACTTGGTTTCTTGCATGAATTTCAGAACCCTAGCTATGTAGTTCTTTAGTTCTTGAATTACACATGATAGGTCAGATATTTCAGTACTTCAGATTTACATGCCTCAATTTTTGAATGTGTCATTATCAGTATTTTAATGTGCAATCTCAGTTTGCATGTCATTTTTTAGTTATCCAGTATATTACAGTAATTCAGTCATAATGTGTTAATCATTTAATCTATTGGGAGTAGCATAATACCGAGTTGGACTAGGGTCAATCACCCATATAGTCCCAGAATTACGAGCCACGTAGGTTGTAAGTCCTCTCTGTGGGCATCATTTAGTGGTCACGCCAGTCATGCCTCTATACCTGTGGCAGGGTATATTGGGTCCTTTCGATGGGGCGCATACATCGGACTCCACATTTAGCTCATGTGGTTTTATTATCGGTTATTAGTAGCTCCCACAGTTCAGTCAGACTCTATTGCATTGAACCACATTTCAGTACAGTCAGTATTCAGTCTTAGCATGTTATGAATTCGGTCATTGCATCCGTTTAGCTCAATATTCAGTATCTATATTATGTTCAGATTATATCCTTGCTTTATTCCTTGTTCAGTTATATGTTTATTTCAGCTTTACTCTATCCTGCATGCTCAGTATCTTTGAAGTATTAACTCATACTCTGTGCTACATCTTCTCGTGATGTAGGTTCAGGTTCTCAGCATCCAGATCACGCATAGATCGGTTCTCGATCTCCAGTTCAGCAGCATCAGTGGTGAGTCCTCATTCTTCGAGGACAATAGTCACGTTATCATTTCAGTTTTTCAGTCTTATAGTTTCAGTTTTGCTAGATTTAGCTGGGGCATGTCCCAACACTTCCAGTCATATAGAGGCTATTTTCAGACATAGTTAGATTCAACTTAGTATTTCGAGTTTGATATTTCTTTTGTATTAAACTCTCAGATTTGATATATTCCATTTTAGTATATGGGTATTCCCCATCATTTTAGATTTACTTTATGATTAGATTCCGCATCAGTTATTATTATTCTTAGTATGCTCATGTCATGCCAGCAGGGTTAGCTTGGGGTCACTTGTGATCCTAGGTCCCATGTCCGCGTCCCGGAGGTAGCTCAGGGCGTGACACTTCTAGTATGGAAAGTCTTGCTTCTGTCAGTGTTGAGGAAAGACCGCTGGCTATAGATGTTTGAAGGTTAGCCAACCATCTTGTACTGTTATAAATTTTTTAGAGAAGTGGTGATTTGATTACTTTCACAGAGGCTTGATCTTCCTTAGTTAAGCGGTTCCATCAGCGTCAGTTTGATGATGAGAAATAGTGTCTAATTCGAGACAAAGTGTTGAGAGGGGAAGACAAGGAGGATGTCCTTGATTTTGATGGTGTCTTGAGGATTTGAGGCAGGATTTGTGTGCCCAAGGTGGGTGAACTGATTAGACTGATTCTTGAGGAGGCTTGTTGTTCATCTGGGAGTGGCAAAAATGTATCATGGCATAAGCCATCATTACTGACAGTGTGCCATGAAGAGGGATATTGCATATTTTGTTTCTAGACGCTTGACTTGACAACAGGTCAGGTGTAAACACCAGCAGCCCAGAGGTGTACCTCAGAGGATGCCTATTCCTACTTGGAAGTGTGAACGTATTACTATGGACTTTGTTATGGGTTTGATTACCACCATTGGTGTTTATGACTCAATTTGGGTGGTTTCTGATAGGCTGACCAAGTCCGCCCATTTCATATTGATTCTAGTAAAGTTTACAGCGGAGAGGTTAACCTACTTTTATATCCATTAGAATGTGAGACTTCATGGAGTTCCCATTTCCATCATTTCTAATCAGGGTTCATTGTTCACATCTTACCTTTGGAAGGCTTTACAACATGGTTAGGGTACTTAGTTAGATATGCGCATAACCTTTCATCCTTAGACAGATGGTCAGTTCGAATGGATGATTCAGGTGTTAGAGGACATGCTCCAAGCTTATGTGATTGACATTGGTGCTCGATGGGATCAACACTTGCCCTTAGCAGAGTTTGCCTACAATAACAGTTATAACTTCAGTATTCAGATGACCCTATTTGAGGCATTGTATGACAAACGGTGTAGATCTCTAATCAATTGGTTTGATTCAGCTGAGATGGACTCTTTAGATACAGACATACTTATAGATGCCATGGAGCAGGTCCGCATGATTCAAGGTAGACTGTTGATAGCCTAGATTCGACATAAGAGTTATGTAGACCAGATAGTTCGAGCCCTAAAGTTTATGAAGAGTGATCATGTTTGGCTCTGAGTGTCACCTATGAAGGGTGTGATGAGGTTCCAAAAGACGGGCAAGCTTAGCCCTAGGTTCATTGGACCTTTTGAGATTTCGAGCTGAGTGGGAGAGGTGGCCTATAAGATTTTGATTTTTGGAAGTTGGTTTCAAACTTTGAGTGAAAGCTGTTAATTATGAAATTTTTTGGTTTTAAAAGGCTAAAGTTGTTAAAAATGATTTTTGGTGTCTTTTGGAGTTTTGAGTGTTGGAATGGAATTTCATCGATTCCATCAGTCTCGGATTGCGAAAACTAGTCCAAGAGAATAGTCTGTCTCAAATTTGGAGTCTTTTTGAGGATTTGAGGTCCTAAGTGGGAAAATTGTAACACTTTAGCCTTTGGGTTGATTTTGGTCAACATTCGGGGATCATATGCTTGGGCTGGAATTTCGAGAGTTCTTTTGGATTTGAGGGATGATTTTAGGCCTAGGTGAGGTTTTGGATTAATTTTAGAGGTCTTGAGCTTGATTTAACCTTTTTAGGTGTTATGTTTGTTTCTTATGACTTTCATGAATTTAAGGTCAAAGAGATCTCGAATTCATATTTTGATGGTTCCATTGAGTCTAGGATGTCTAGTAGAGTCAGTTTGCATATAGAATTTATGTGTATGGGGTTCCGAATGAATTTTGGAGGGTCCATTCAATGTTTTGAGAGTTGGTTGATTTTCTGGTGCCTGAATTATGTACCCTTTGCTTTAGCGAAGGACCTTCCGCTTTTGTGACCCTCACTAAAGCAAAAGGTCGATCACAAAAGCGACGGTTGGATTTTTTTGGGGTTCGCTTTAGTGATGTCTGCTTAAGTCAACCGATGTTCGCAAAAGTGAAATTAGAGACCTTTTTTGACCTGCAAATATTAGGGTTTTACCCATTTTTCCCCATTTTGTTCTTGGTAAAACTCTTGGAGACTTTTTTTTAAAGATATTTCTTGTGCTAAATCATTTAGATATGCCATTGAAACTCTAAAACTTCATTTCCCATTAATCATTTGTGTATTTTAACATCAAAACTTGAGATTTTAATTGGCAAATAGCAAGGCTATTCAAGAACTTGAGTTCTTAAGTGAAATGGTGATTGAGAACTGATTTAAATTCTTTTTTCGCAATTGTTTTTATCAATTAGTTCGAAATGTCTTAGGTAACATTTTCAAGTAAAGATTTTCCGATTCAAACTCCATTTTCTAAATTGAGTTTGTGATTTGATTTAATCAATTTTTGCAAATGTATAAATTGGGAGTGTTATTTCTGGAACCTTATTGTTATTACTTGATTGAACTAGATTGTGAGGCTTTGTATATTGTTCAGAAGGGGAAAACTCAAGCCTTGGATGGACTTTGAGTGAATTGAGGCAACTGATCTTCTACACCTTGTAGAACTTGTAGAATAATGCATTTCCTTTCATTGTGTGTGTTGGGGACTAATGAGAATGAGGTGATGGGATTAATTATTCCTATTGATTAATATTAATGAATAAAACAAGGATTAATGAAAAAGTCAATGTGTTGTCTGTAACACCCCAAAAATTTCTAAGTCAAGACCCCAATTGTTCTTCATTTACTTGTAAGGTCGTACCGGGTGATTCTTAAATTTCCCAATTTTTTAAAAGTAAATTTTCTAGTGTGGGTATGATTTTGGATATCAATTAAGGTCACTAGAAACTCCTAGCACAAAGTTGGTTTAAAGTTTCCTTACTAATTTAGTTTTAATGTAAGATTCTCTTTGGGTCAACTTCAAATGGCCATTTCTCTTAGACTATAAAGAGTTATGTGGCCCATAACCTATCAAATTAAGGTTATTTGAATCTTCTTTCCAACGCCACCTATTTCGCATCAATCCAAGTTTTGAGTAAAAAGTTATGACCATTTTAGTAACCGCAGTGACGAATTAGCCGAGGGGAAAACATTTAAAAGGGTCGTTTTTGTCTTTTTACCTCTAAGAAAACCCTAGACGAATTTCTTGAATAATTAAAGACCCAAAACAATCATATTTTCATCTTTTAATTCATCATTCTCTTCTCTCTCAAAGCCTACGGCAAAATCCTAAGAACAATCAAAGTAGAAGACTTCCATTCAAGATTCTTTCAATCGTTTTCAAGATTCTTCTTCAAGGTAAGTTCTTCTCCAAGAATTTCATTCTTTCTATTCAAATTCCTCCATGCAATTATGAATCACTAATGAAAATCATAATTCTAGGCCATAGAGATTTCAAGAAACTAATTCAAGAATCTCAAGAAAAGTTTTCTTAATTGTTCTCCTTCAAGCTAGGGTTTCAAGGTTTCTAATCAAGTTCTTCTTCGATATTCTTCAAGAACCTTGTTCTTCCAGGTATGTACAGCTATCATAGTGTTGGACTAGTTCGTCCTCACGCCCTACATCTACTTTCAAATCAGTAAAAGAGAAATCTAGGATTCTACCCCTAGATTTGAGTATTCTTGAGATGAGTTGATTTTGAGTTCTCAAGTACATGTTTCTTTTTGAAATTTTATTCCTAATTATTGAATTGCTTTATGTTATGCATTAAGATTCTTGAGTTGATTCGTTCATTTCTATATTTTAGCATGAACCCTATGAATTGAGTATTTTTTAGATGAGTAGTATTGTTGAGTTGTCAGTTCTTGAGTTTTGAGTACTGAGTTTCCATATTGCTATTAAAATCCCGGAGTTGAGTCGTTCATGTCCATAATTCCACATGAACCCTATGAACTGAGTTATAACTCTTAAGAAGCTTTTTATAGTCAACACTTGAGTTTTAAACTGAGTTTTTGATGAAGTAAAGATGAATTTTGAGAAAGAGTTTCTAAAACATGATTAAAATGACAATCGAGTGACCATCAATTTTTAAGCATTATTGTATCTAGTTATGCCATCAATGTTTATGTAGTATGACTTCCCGAGTGATCAAGGATCATATCACAATATGATTTTGATATATTTTTGAGAAAAAGTTTTTAAGCATGAATTGAGCAAGAGTATAAGGGAACTAAGTATTCCCAAATGTTGTAACATCCCAGAAAATTTTAAGATAAGATTCGAGTTATTCTTTATTTGTGAATAAGATTGTATAGGGTGATTCTTAAACTGCCCATATTTTTAAAGGTAAATTATTTAGTGTGAGAATGATATTGGATATCAATTAAGGTCACTAGAAACGCCTAGCACAAAGTAGAGTTGAAAGTTTCCTTACTGATTAAGTTTTAATGTAAGATTCTTCTTGGGTCAACTTCAAATGACCATATCTTTTAGAACATAAAGAGTTACGTGGCCCATAACCTATCAAATTAAAGGTATTTGAATCCTCTTTCCAACGCCCCTAATTTCGCATCAATCCAAGTTTTGAGTAAAAAGTTATGACCGTTTTAGTAACCTCATACAATAAAGAGTTATGTTTTTAAACATATGAGCATGAGTTATGTATATTAATGGGAGTAGTATTGAGCACCGATATGTCCATATGGGGATGAGTTCAGACAACTCAAAATCCTCATAAACCATGTGTGCCAACATGAGTAATTAAAGGATCATACTTTTTAGATGATTCCTTATTGTTTTTAAGCATAGCTTAGTGGGTCCACTTAGTTGAGGTGTTCTATACCCCGGCAAGGTATAGGACAGTTCTATAGCGTGGGCAGGGCATTGTAACATCACGTAGCTCATAGTGATGATTGTCAATTACAGAATCTCCCAAATAGAGTTAAAAGTGTATTTTTATTATATCACTTAAATGTTGAGTTTCGAGATGAGTAAGTATTTTTGTAAAGTTTTAATGATTTACTTCTTTATTTCTTTACATTTAGTTGAGTATATATCTATATCTAAAACAGTCCTTTCATTCAGTTATTTGTTATTCAGCTATTACATACTCGTTTATCCAATGTACTGATGTCATTCGACCTGCATCTTTTAATGATGCAGATATAAGTTTTTAGGATCCTCAACAAGAGCCCGTTGAGATCACTTCCATCTGCTCATCAACTTTTGAGTAAGACCTCCTTGCTTTCGGAGGACTCCAATTTTATGAGTTGTTAGTATTAGTAACATTTTGAGTAGCCGTGGATCTTTTCCAAACTCTCATCTTTATACAATAAAGGCTCCATAGATAGACAATTTTGGAGAGTCTTTCAGTTTCAGATATTCTATTAAAAACTTATATTTCATACTCAGTATATTCAGCAAAAATTTGAGATTCAATAAACTTTTTTAAAACGTTTCTTTCAATTTGATGCTTATGTATGCTCAAGTTAGTCTTTCTCTTGTAGTAAGCCAGGATGACGGTTCACTTGGAGACCAGCAATGGTTCTCGAGAGCCGGCCATGTCCAGGGTGTAAGCTCAAGTCGTGACATGATCATAATACTTTGTGAATTGCTTTGTTGTGGACCAAAATTGTTGACTGGTGAAATTAAAGCCTTATGGGCATTGTTGTGGCCTTGAATTGCTTGAATTGTTGTCTCTTCCTTATTGTGTGAAATTACTTATTTGCATTAATTATTGTGCCCCGTGATGAGACATGTGATGATTTTTCCGAAGGGAATGGTTCCGGCAAGTGATATGATATAAAGCCGAAGGGAAATGGTTTCGGCTAGTGATGTGATATAAAGTTGATGAGATATGGTTTCATTTAGTGATATTGTGCCAATGGAAAATGGTTCGGCAACTGTTTGATTATCATGGTTTGATGAACTTGATGCATTTGATACTTGTGATTGATCTACTTGATACTTGTGATTGACATACTTGATACTCATGGGTTGTTGAACTATGACTATTGGACTGTGATTGTTAGGCCTTGTGGACTGTGTATTGTAAAACTACTACGTTGGGCTGATTTCTATGCAGATTGTAGTCTAAGGAGGTTTAGTTGGGATGAAAGGAATACTCTTATTCTATCTAGTTTGCTTTATTTAGTAGGTTGTTTTTGAGTACCGTGTTGGTTGATACTCATTCCTTGCTTATACACTTGTGTAGGTTCCGAGCTCCGATCTGTATGATCTTCTTCTTCTTCTCCTATTCCAGAGGCTTTTCAAGGACTTTGAGAAGTAGTTGTTTGTCATCCTAGCGGGATCTCTCATTCTTTTTACTTTATGTTTTATTCTATTCGAGAAACAAAGACATTTAGACTTGTATTATCTTTCGAATTATATATTTTCTACATTAGTGGCTTGTACATGTGACACCCAGGTTTTGGGCGTTATATTAGAATGACTAAGTTTTCTGTTCGTATATGTTATTCTTGTTTTAATTTCCGCATTTCTTTTTTTTCATTGGGTTGAAGTTGACTTGGTGGTAATAAACAAGTGTCATCACGTCCATTTTTTTGTCATGACATAAATTGATGATCAAAAAATTGAGTCGATACAAATATTTTACTTTGTTTTTTTTTCAACTTTTGTATTGGAGCTTGAATATGAAGAAAGTAAGCTTATTTTTCTAGGTGTAAATTGAATATTGAATACCCCTCCTTAGGTCGGGTGAAAAGGCCCTATCTAGAGAGGCTACACTCAAACGGTCATATCTCCCTCATCCAAACTCGGTGGCGTTGAAGAGTGGACTCAAAGATCTTCGATTTTATACCTCACGGGCCACCTAAATCATTATGTGCTAAAATTTATGGTCGTCTGAAGTTGACCGAAAACTTAAAAGAACTTACGGATGACATGAATGCATTTCTCTTAAGTTCTTTTTGGAACTCGAGGTGCTACATCTAGCGACCTTGACACCTAAGAAAATTTAAATTCCTCGGTAAAATCTTACTCACAATGAAGAATGGTTTGAGTCTTAGCTCAAAATATTTTGGGGTGTTACAATGTATTTACGATAAACTAATTACAATTCGTAGGTTTAAGTAGGGCTTCATAGCAAATTTCTCTCCTTTCTCTCTCTCGCACGCGCCCCTCTCTCTCTCTCTCGCGCCTCTCTCTCCATCCTAAGCAACTACAGCTCAAAAAACATTCCACATAATATGACAATTGTATTTTGTATTACATAACAGTTATATACATATTATGTATTAATTATATTCTGACATTTTGTATTTTGTCAATTGTATTCCTCGATACAAATTGTGTTCGTTAATAAAATTGATTATATATTCAATGTATGATTCAAATCAACTATATCAATTGTATTGGTGATAAAACTTGATACAATGAATACAATATGCATTAATCTTCTCTATCAAATGTATTATGTATCAATTAAATTCAATCAAATATATGTGAGAAATTTGTATTTTATATCAATTGTATTCAGACAACTATGTTTGTATTTTCTATCAATTGTATTTGTATTTTGTATCAATTGTATTCACGATACAACAAATACAAAATGTACTCACCCTCTCTCCTCCCTCTCTCGATCGCACTCACCTCTCTCCTTCCTCTCTCGATCTAGATCACTTCTCTCCTCCCTTTTTCAATCTCGTTCACTTGTCTCCTACTTCTCTCGATCTCGCTCGCCTCTCTCCTTATAATATGTAGCTAAATACAATAATTTTTTATATAATTATATTCATTTTGATATAAATCATGTGTGTACCAATTGTATTCTTGATACAACCTAATACAACAATGACAATAGGTATTCAAACTCTCTCGCCTCTCTCCCAGATCTCACTCACCTCTCTCTCCCAGATCTCACTCACTTCTCTCCTCCCTCTTCTAGTCTTGCTCGCGTATCTCCTCCCCAAACATGTAGTTATAATTTATAATTAAGAAAATGATAACTATAGATCTCTAATCAGACCCAAATTATAGTAATTGTTAAAAAAAATTCAAAATGAATTTAGTCGAACAGAGGCCAAAATTGGCAAAAAGAAAAATAAAAGCACATAACAAATAAATATACAAATATTTAGACCAAAAGAAATTAGGGAAGCTCTCAACCCCTTTCATTCTACTCATATATACTCAGATGTCGGCTTCTTGAAGGCTTCAGAGATGAGGCATCTTCTTCTTCAAGCTCAAGGCTTCTGCAATTTGATGAGGTTCATATGAAGTTTTGATCTTTACTTTGATATTGTCATATAGCGCTACATCTAATAACTTGTTTCACTTCACATGAGACATCTAATAAGCTAATATATGCCATTAAATCAGTTCCCTTAAGACATCTTCGGTTTAGAGATCATGAAATCTTTGTATACTATGTCTGTAAAGGTATGAACTCCTCTTGTAATTTTTACCTGAGTTGATAAACTTGATCTAATTTTATTGCTACAATTTTTTTCTTGCAAATTTGCTAATTTTTTTATTATATTGTTGCAATTTATTCAATCCTTTTATGTTTTCTAAAATTAAGTTTTTGATATATGTCTAAGACCATTTCATATTTCATGAGCTAATCACTCTTTCATGTTTTTATAATACTAATATAATAAATCACACAAATCTTTTATCTTCACCAATCTTGACAATTCGCCTCGTTTTGCTTTCTTTTTCTTTTTTTTCTTAAATCAATTAAAGATTTATTTCTCTATTCATATGTCATGTTGAGTTTATTATAGGTATAAAAATTACTTATGTTTATAAAGAAACTTGTAGGAAATAACATAAAATAAGAATCACATCGCTTTATATTTATTCATAAAAATTTGGGTCTTCATAAAAAATATTATGTGTTAGAATTTAAATATAATTCTCTGATTTTTTCAGGTATTCGATATTTGAAATTGTTGCCAAATTAATATATATTAAGATTGAATCAGTCTACTGGCGGGGATAAATCTTGTCTATGATGAAATTCTTCAACTCATGGCTCGGACTCGAGACCTCTGGTTAATAGTGAAAGGGATTTCAATGATCCCTTCACACCCTTTGCTGGTAAGTTTTTATGTCTTAATTCATTTATGTTTCATCAATCTAGTATCAATACTTTTTTTCGCTTCTAAATCTTCTCATCTTTGATTGTTCTTGAGCTATGCATATCAGATACACAAAATACATATGTACCAATCATCAATCAAACATAAATACACATGTAATCTTTGAAACTTAAACAAAAATCCACAAACACAAATTTGTATCAATCATTAACCAAACTTTATACATGGTTATATAAAGTATATAATTACTTATACATTTATAAAGGCCTTATAAGACTGAGCTAATTCTATTTTAACCATAGAAGGAATTGGACCCCACAAACCTACGCCCGCTACCCTTAATTCTGGCCCAACACAGTTAATGTTCCATTATAAACTTATAACCAAAAGTTACTCTCATCAAATGAAATTTCACTATTATTGGTTAATTATAATCTTGATTCTTTGATAAATTATGATTTTGATCCTTGTCATATTTCACTGAGAATTTTAACCTTAAATAAATTAAAATGTACGTCTATGGTGTCCTTATATAAAAATAAATGTCATATTTAAAATATTATAATTGTAATAATCATATTATCTCAAACAAAGAATAACAACAAAACATATTAAACAACACATGGATATTCAATTTTTTTTAATTAACAATTCATTGAACTTGTGAATTTACAATTAGTTGAAGAACCGAAAGTTCAATTAATAAAAAATCATATGTATTGATCTAGATGTTGTAAGGATCAAAATTGATATTTTTAATATTTCAGGGACTAAATATCAACTTCCTTTCTTTTGTCTTTCTCTAGATCTAGAATTACTTCTGTCCTAATAAAGATCTTTTTTAGATGTTAAATTTAATTTTTATATATTGATACTATTAAAAAAAAGTATCTATATTATTAGTGTAATTTAGCTTGTTATAACATATAATCTTTTTATTTTTCTAATTACTGATTCAACTTATCATAAGACGTTACAAACTGTAAACATGTTTTAGGTAGTCAATGATACAGATTCTTTTAAAACAATTTAAAAAAAAAAACTCTTTGATGTTTGAATTACCTCTTCTTCTTTTTGGGATGATAATTTTGTATAAAAGAAACACGTGGCTAATTTAGTTGTTACGATGCCTTGTAGAGTTTTGCTTCTTTCTTTCAAAATATGACAAATTGTTTATTGTTATTTTGTAACCTAACTTCTTATTCTCATTTAAGGCTTTTATTTCATATAATTCAACACTTAATCGAATAAAATTTATCGATTCAGGATTCACATGAGAGAAGTTAATTTCCTCTCTTCTTTTTTTAAAGTATTTTTCATGATATAATATAAATACTTGGAATTTTGCATGCAGGTAGTAGTTATAACTAAAATATCTACTAAAAAACATTAATGGTTTTTATTTTTGTTAGAGATTTTTACACAAACAATCGATCAAATTCACTGATATACACATTTTATATCATAATTGTATACGAAATATAATTATACTATGTAGTTATATAATAAATATAAGTTAAATCCTAATAATTACGTATATGTCAAACATTGATATTACGGACGAAATACTAAAATAAGCAAGATAGTTTAGAAATATATTTGGTACTTCTAAAAGTGTGAAAGCCGAAAAAGAAGAAAAACATATAGATATATTTGATTTATTTGATATTTTTGGTATTATTTTTTTAAACAACAATTATTTTTCCATTAACTGTTTTATGTCAATGTAAACAATTGTCTTGGCAATGAATCTCTTATTTGAACATTTAAGTAAATGTTGATAGTCAGATTTTCATTAAAGAATCACTAATTCCTTCATTACCGGACAATTGTGAAAAAAATACATTTTTTTCAATCATTAACTCATTATTATAAAAAAAGTATGATAAAAAAGTTAGTGATTGCCCGGATTCAAATTACATAAATCTATTTTATTTTGTGGAAGAATATATTGCATATATCTTTTACTTCATAGTGAAGAGTCAACTCTAAAGATATGAAGTTAGTAACTCATACTTCCCTCCCTCCCCCCATCCCCTCCCCGCCTCCCCACCCGAATCCTCGTTTATGTAGAACTATTTAATTGAGCAAAAAAAAAAATTAAAATACTTTTGAAACAGGTGCACAACAAAAAAAAAAGTGAATTTACAATGTAATTTATTAAAAAGTGTGTCACATAAATTTAGATGGAGAAAATACATATTAAACGTACATTATTGTATACTTAGAGTACATAACACTTGGTTCTTCAAGCTATATTTAATCTCAATATTCAAGCACCTATTCCACACTCACTCTCCTACTCCACAAGCAATTATCTCTTTGTGTTTTTGAAAAAAAAATCTAAAGTTTCTATATCGGCTATATTAGAAAGTTTTTCTTTCTTCTATCTTTGGGAAGTTGATTTTCTATTTGTGTAGAATATATCATTCGTTTACAAGTATATTATTCTTTTTTTCTTTGCACTTTTATTCAATATTTTTTCAATTGTACCATCCCAATAAAGAGATTATAGAAATAGTCGATATTTCAGTTATTATTCATCATCTTCCCCATTTCACAAACAATTTGCGGTGCAAGAGGCAAATTCTCAAAATTTCCAGGAATTTATTAGTCAAGATTTATATGAGTCAGATAATTTTCGTATGTACGTTTACAAGGTACAAAAGTGCTCAAAACTTTATAGTCACGATTGGACATCTTGCCCTTTTACCCATCAAGGGGAAAAAGCACGTCGACGTGACCCAAGGAAATACAACTATTTGCCAATTCCTTGCCCTGGCGCATCTTGCATAACGGGAGATAATTGTGAATTATGCCATGGAGTTTTCGAGTACTAGTTACACCCTGCGAAATACAAGACCAATCCGTGCCAAGTTGACATGTCGTGTAACAGACCAGTCTGTTTCTTCACACATACACTAAATGAGCTTCATCTTGAGATGAAATACAATTGGTGCTATGTGTATCAATACCCTTTATACATCCAATCATATCCAGACATTATCAATTGAAAATGGTCCAAATGGTAATTCGATGATTGTTCCTTGTAACCCTCAACTACAACCACCACCACATGATCACTATTACAGTACTACAGCTTTTGGACAGGGAAATTCTCCGAATCCCCAACAAATTCCTCCAAAGAATACATCAACTTTTGAGTTGTTTGATCAACCTCCTCCTTCATCTTCTAAAACTCATCCAAGATTTGGCCATAATGCTCAAAATGATAGTTATTTTCACTTGTTTCAGCAAACCATGCAAAGTTGATTGAGGAGATAAAGAATCTTGAGCTTGGGAGTACTTCTCATGCTAAGATGAATAAAATATATAATTATAGGGGAAAAGATCGGTGGAGTATGTGTTACGGGATCAAAAATTTCCAAACATCAATTGAGCCTCTGACTTGTTGGTGGATGCATTTGAGGTACAAGCATTTAAAATATTTTGTACATGATGAGCGATAGTAATTTATAATTTATGTATAAACAGATAATTAATTTGAAATCATTTTTACGAGGATGTTAACTATTTCTAACTCTTTTTTCACATTTTTGACCTTGAAGGTACTCAAGGTTTTGTAGTGTATTATGATGCATCTAGAGTTGGTTTGGGTTGTGTGTTAATGCAGAATGGCACGTTTATAGCTTATGCCTCTAGATAGTTGAAAGCTCATGAGAAGAACTGTGAACACCTAATCTTTGACGTGTTTATTTTACTCCTATAATACATATATATATATATATATATATATATATACTCCAA
>NW_006238959.1:635282-639354 GCF_000226075.1 Solanum tuberosum
TTAGGAATTACTAGGTGACTTGGAACACCTACAAAACTCATTTTCAAGTGGTGACTCTTAAAAAAAAAAAATCATGTTTTCTTTAGTTTTATATATATATTTTTTTATCCTTAAAAACCGTCATACTCCATTACTTATTGTAAAAAGGGAAGGGGTGTGACAGATTTGGCGACTCTGCTAGGGACCAATCTTTAGAATTCAAGCTTCGTATATTAACTATATTTGGCTATTTTGAATATTTGGATAACCTTTTTTTGACTAATTGCGCTATTTCAATGATTCATTGTTTTGATATTGTGTAATTGTATATAAATTGCCTCCTCTCGCACACCCTCTGAATCTCTAGAATTTTGTTATACACTGTGTGTGCGGATACGCTCCACGGGACTTCTGTCTAGGATGAACCAGTGTGCGGTTACGCTCGTGGTTCTAGGTTTGTCACACATGTTAGGCGGGGTTGGACCACCAGTTAAGCCGGAATAGCTCTGCTACCGGTACGCTGACCCTCCCCGGCTCGAGTTGTCCACTCGAGTAAGCCAATCTAGACACCTTCCAAATAAAGTGTTAAACCTAGCAAAAACTATCTGTGGTAAGCTACGTTTATTTGTATCATTTTGCATTTGACCTAGAAAATCTAGGATATGTGTCCACTCTAGACCAACATGTTCATTTTATGTGTTACGTGAAAGTAATTTGTTCAAAAGGCCTTTATATTGTTGACCAACTTTATAATAGCTTTGTCTTTCAATTTTTTATTTTATTAAAGGGATAGTATTTCAAGTGTGAGTTTTTTTTTTTTTTTTTTTAATAATAAAAGAGGTTGAAATAAAATGGATAGTCTTTCAAGTGTGAGTTTTTTTTTATGACTACGCACACCTGATTCTCACTAAAATGAGATACGTAGGCATCCCTTCTCGGGTTCGGTGTTTGAAAAAAGAGGTATTTTGTTTTCTTAAATATATTTTTTTACTCTTCTTTCTTCCCTCGGTCAGAGTTTATCATAAAACATTAATTGGACTCTATTCAAAGGTACAAATGGCACCTCCGACCAAAGGACAGGGTTCCAAAAGGCCTAGAAGTGAAGGAATTCCAGAGTTCATGATCGTTGACACAATACCCAAGAATTTATGGCGATGGTGAACAGACATGGGGAGTCATGAGCAAAGGAAAGTAAAAGAACATCTGGGACATCTAGTGCATCTAATGGAAATTGACCCTAGAAGGGATGTGATCGAGGCATTGATCCCTTTTTGGGATTCAAAAAATAATGTATTTCGATTTTCTGACTTCGAGATGACACCAACTCTGGAAGAAATCGCCAGCTTCATGGGGAAGGGGTCCAGTGTTCGGGGTGCTGATCTCCGCAACAAAAAACCTATAATTCCAAAGAACGTTGATGCCAAAAAGTTCCTGGAACTTCTCAAGATCAATCAAGTAGAGAAGGAGAGTTTGAAGAATGGGTGGGTTTCATTGGACTTTCTATACGAGAGGTATGGCCAAAAGGATGGATTTAAAAACTATCGGAACCAACTTAGCAACCAAGGGGGTGAAGAGGCTTGGAAGGCGAATGGATGTTTTGCCTTCATGGTCGCGTTTTTGGGGCTCATTGTTTCCCCAAAGGGCAAGCATATCGATATTCGTCTGGCTGGGGTGGTGAAGGCGTTGACCACAATGGAGAGTCCTACTATTATTCCTATGATCCTGGCAGATATGTTCCGTGCATTGACTAAATGCATAAATGGGGAAATGTACTTTGAAGGCTGCAACATTTTGTTGCAAATATGGTTTTTGGAGCATCTTTATCACCATGATCGTGCACCCAGGTTCACTCCAGACTAGTGTAATTATGTTTCCTCCCATAAGGAAAGAGAAGCAAAAATCGATTTTCCAAAAGAAATTATAGCATGTGAAGAGAAACTCTCGGTGATCACGTCTGATGAAATAGTGTGGAATTATTACTGGTTCCCAGTTAAGGATGTCATATGCATGTCTAGTGGTATCTCGTTTCTTGTGTTGATTGGGTTTAGAGGTGTTCAACCCTATGCCCCACTTCGAGTTATGCGTCAGCTGGCTAGAGTACAAGAAATTCCACCAAATGATGATATGAGTAGATTTGTATTTGACACCCCGCCAGGTTTGGCCTTTGATAGCACTGATGTTCTGAAGATCTGGTTTGGAAGCATAATTTCTGAGCTAAGTGAAATGGTGGTGGAGCAAGATAAGGGAAAAGTGGTGCCTGGGTACTTATCGTGGTTTCGTGATCCAACAACATTTAATGACATTCCTGAAGGATCCAGCAGAAAAAGAAAAGACCAGCACATCATAAGACAGTTGGAAAAAGAGTTGGAGAAGGCCAAAATCACCATTGCCCGGCAAGAAGTTCAAGTCCAAAGAGGAAGAAATATTCAGTTGGAGTTACAAGATACGGAAGGGGAATTGAAACATGCAGAGGGGAAATTAGCCCGTCTAGAGGAAGAGTTGGATAGTAGAATTCACTTGGCCCGACAAATAAAAAAGGAGCAGAGTTTTGAAATCTCTCGATTGAAGAGGGACTTAGTGGCTTCTGAAGAGGTCGTAAACTACCAAAGGGGGGAACTTAAGCGGCAGAAGGAGAAATTTGAGAAAGAGAGGTCATGTTGGATGCATTTACATGATCAGCTTAAAGCAGAGTTAGAAGAACATAAAAGAAAAATCAGTCAGTGTGTCGACATTGAAGAGGGGCAAAGACAAATGATCATTGAGAGAGCAAAACTTTGCCATCAACTTGAAGCATCGGAGGAGCGAGAGGCCCTTTTAAGGAACAATCTTGGTGATCATCAGGTTTGGTTGAATAACTGCTATGAAAATATGGGAAAGGCTAGGCGTCAAATTCATCAGTTGGCGGAACAAACCTCCTATGTCATTAAAAATCATCGTCGCATGGATGATTCAGAAGTGGCTGAGCAAGCACGGGCCATTGTTCCCCATCTGCTGAAGGTGTTGTTGAATTTGTACGTGACCTTAGGAGGACAAAGAAAGCCCCAGGAGGATGATGAAGATTGAAGAAGATGTTTAGCTGTTTTTGTTCGTTGTTTGTTTCATTTGTTTTTTTTAAAAGACTCAGTGTTTCAGTTTAAAGTTGGGTTTCAATGATGATCATGGTTGTGTTTAAACCTACTGGTTTAGTCATTTTGCTTAAAGTTTTTGGAAATGAATGAAAAGGTTTGGTTTCACTTGTCTAAATTAATGTTGTTGAGTTGTCTAAATTAACTGAACTACGTACTAATCTGATTCATGCGGCAACATGATACGTAGGCAACCTCCAAAGGGTTCGATCAAAACTTTTAAAAAGAAAAAAAAAATGGAAGACAATGAGCGAAGCAAAGCTGGGATGAGACAATAGCCTTTTGAACTCATGCTATTATGTGATTAACAAATGTGTGAATGATGTCTAACCCCTAACAAGTTTGTTCATTTCTCATCTCTTTAGTTAGCTTTCGGTGGTTGGTTTGTGGTAAACTGGCAGAACACCCATACTTTACCAGGTCTAAGGTAAGAGCTTCAATGACAAGCAATACTGAAACTGCGGTAAACCCAGTGGATACTCCAGTTGATTCAACGACAAGAGAGTCAGCCACGGTAGAAGAAAATCGGACATTGAGGAATGTTATGGTACAGTTGTGGCAAGCCTGGGCCAATGGCCAAGAACCACCCACGTCTATTCCCGGTTTTCCTGAGATCACTAGTATCCGGTCTTCATCTTCTCAGGTCCCAATTTCAGATCCTTTCTTTCCTCCGGGGTATGGTCCATTTGATAATTGTGGGGCTGGACCATCAACAACACGCCCTCAAGGCATGCCATTCAGGAATAATCCCACTGTCGCGACAGCTGCACCGGTCTATACTCTCCCACAACCAACTGTGACGCAAAGAGCAACTCAAGAGGGACAGTTCACCGTCCATCCAGAGCAATATTATACTCCTGGGATAGCATTCGGGGGCCCTAACTCTGTACAATTTGGCTCTCTTATTGATGTTGAGAGGCCTCCTCAAGTCTCAGAGCAAGAGGAAATGTTGAAGAAAATGAAAAGCA
>NW_006238959.1:639807-643255 GCF_000226075.1 Solanum tuberosum
GAAAGTGGTCTCAAAACAGGAAGGATTGTGAGCCAGGCAGCAATCAAAGCTACCACACAGGCCATTCAAGGTGGTTCAGGCAGTTTTGGAAGTCGTAAAAGAAAAGAGGAAGTTTCTTCGCTAGCATCAGGGTCAAGGGGTGCTCAAAGGAACTCTAATTGTCCTTACCCACCACTTCAGAGACAATCCATCTATCCTCAACATTACTACCCTTATGCCCCTCAATATCCAGTATCTCCATCTCCATACACGGTCTTCAATGCTCAGTCATATGTGCATTCTCCCAATCGCCCACATTTTCGGGCCCCAACTCAAGGAAACCTTCGCCCACAACGACCACCCTATCAGGTCCCTTACAACCCTTCTTCTATGCAAAATTATGCTCAAGAGCAAGGACAGAAAAGGAAATTCACTCCAATGGGAGAGTCATACTCCAGCTTGTTTCAAAAGTTAAGAAAGATAGGAGTGATTGGGTCTATCCCACCACATCGTCTGAATCCAACTGCTCCAGGTTTCCAAGCCAATGAAAGATGTGAGTATCATTCAGGGGCCCCAGGGCACAGTACTGATAATTGCTGGACCTTGAAGGGGGCGATAGAGAAGCTAATTGATCATGGAGTAGTCGTTGTGACAGATGATCAAAACACTCCCAATGTGACTAATAACCCACTTCCAGCTCAAAACAATTTAGTAGGTATGATCTGCGATGATCAAGAGTACAAACTCCTTGGCAAAATGGGAAAGTTGTTTAGGAAGATCGGAGAGGAAAACAAGCCAATGAAGAGTTTAGAACCAGTTGCATCTTTAAGTGTGGAAGGTGTCAACCTTGATACCAAAGTTTTGTGTGTCCCGGGGGCTTCGAAAGGGATTGAAGTTCGAGCAGGTATGCCAAAGTTGTATGTATCAAAGGTTTTCATTAACGCAACAGGACCAAAATTGCTTGGCAAAGTTGAAAGGACCTATCTTTGTTAAGCCCGTCCAACAACTTCCGGTAATTGATTCAAAGGCTGTCCCTTGGAACTATAGTAAAATCACTGTGGTTTACCGAGGAAAGGAGATTGTTGAAGAGGTTGATGAAGCAGGAGGGCTGACACGCTCTGGAAGATGTTATTCTCCAGAAGAATTAAGAAAAGGGAAAATGACTCAAAACATCCAAGTACCACTGAAGAAAGCAGTTACTGAGGAAGAAGCAGAAGAGTTTCTAAAAAAGATTAAGGTTCCAGATTACTCTGTTGTGGAGCAATTGAAGAAAACCCCGGCACAAATTTCATTGTTGTCTCTACTCTTGCACTCAGAAGAACATCGTCGTGTGTTGAGTAAGGTTTTGAATGAAGCACATGTATCGAAAGAGACCACGGTAAATCAGTTAGAGAAAATGAGCAAGCGCATCTTTGAGTCAAACGCCATCACTTTCACTGATGATGAGTTGCCCACAGAAGGAGCTGGACACAACAGAGTTTTGCTTCTTACAGTGAAATGTGAAGGGTACTGTGTAAAGAGGGTCATGATAGATGGGGGATCGGGGGTAGACATATGTCCTCTCTCTACGCTGCAAAGCTTGAAAATTAGTCTTGACAGAATTCGCCCCAGCAATGTATTTGTTCGAGCTTATGACGGCTCAAGGCGGGATACCATTGGTGAAATAAAGATAAACATGACAATTGGACCGGTGGATTTTATGATTGTGTTCCAAGTAATGGACATGGACACATCTTATAATTTTCTATTGGGAAGGCCATGGATCCACGCGGCTCGGGCAGTCCCATCAACTCTGCACCAAGTTGTAAGTTTGAACACAACCATCAGGAAATCATTGTGCATGGGGAAGATGATTCACCTATTTACAGAGATCCCTCCATTCCATACATTGAGGCAAAAGAGGATGTGATTCCGTTGTTTACCAGTCTTTTGAGGCCGTATCAGTCAATCGCTTTAGAGAAGGAGACCCCCATTATCCAACCATGTCTCTCTTCTTCCTCTTCAATGGTAGCAACGACGATGCTCAAATATGGTTATCAACCTGGTAAAGGTTTGGGACTATCTTTGCAAGGAATTGTGGATCCCATTACTCTTATAGGGAACCAAGGCACCTCTGGCCTCGGATACAAACAAAGCAAGAGAAATGAAGATAAGAGTAAGAACCACAAAGGGACTGATTGGGCGTTGCCACAACCGATTCCCCATATTTATCATTCCTTTATCAAGCCTCAGGGTCCAGAAATGGACGTTTCTTTTACTCATGAAGACATTGAAGAAGTTATTAAGGATCTCAGTCAGTTGTTTTGTGAAGTAAACATGGTCCAAGTTGGTGAAGGTACAAGTCATGCCGATGTGCAGCTCGTGGGCTCAGGTTTTGAGCTAAGCAATTGGGAAGCCACTCCTTTCCCCATAAGGAAGGAGTCTTGGTAGTTTGTTTTGCTACTCTTTTGTATTTTGTTATTGTCAGGGTTGTGATTCAAATATTTGAAAGTGTTTGTTTAATGTCAACCCTTCTATCCTTTTTAATTTCAATGAAATGAAATTCCAGCTTCATAGTAATATTTTGTCTTTTCCTTTCCCTGATTCTTATTCTTCTATTTTTCAGTTCTATAAATGCCGACTTTGATAACATGACATGCATGCGGAATTCACTCCCAGATCTCAAAGAGTTGTTTATTCTTGAATCCCCGAATCGAGAGGTTGAATATGATGAAGAAGAGGCTTTTAGGGAAATTAATAGGGAATTGGAACAGTTTGAGCACAAACCTAAGCCTAATCTTAGTGAAACTGAGGCCATCAATTTGGGAAGTAATGAGGAAGTCAAAGAAATAAAAATAAGTCTTCATGTCAAGAAGGAAATTAGGGATGCCATAATACAACTTTTGTTTGAATACAAAGATGTGTTTGCTTGGTCCTATGATGACATGCCAGGTTTGAGTGTTGATTTAGTGGTCCATAAATTGCCCACTCATCCTGATTTTCCACCCGTCCAACAAAAAAGAAGGAAATTTAAACCGGACGTGAGTGAAAAAATCAAGGAAGAAATCATGAAACAACTGAATGCGAATGTGATCCAAACCATTCGTTACACTACTTGGTTGGCAAATATTGTTCATGTGCCGAAAAAGGATGGAAAGACAAGAGTTTGTGTTGACTATCGGGATTTGAATAAAGCTAGTCCAAAAGACAATTTTCCCTTGCCTAATATCCACATTCTGGTGGATAATTGTGCCAGACACGAAATTCAATCATTTGTGGACTGCTATGCGGGGTATCATCAAATCTTGATAGACAAAGATGACGCTGAGAAAACTGCTTTCACCACTCCATGGGGGACTTATTGCTACAGAGTCATGCCATTTGGTCTTTAAAATGTTGAGGCAACTTACATGAGGACTATGACCACCATGTTTCATGATATGATACAAAAGAAATTGAAGTATACGTCGATGACGTAATCATCAAGTCT
>NW_006238959.1:647681-649127 GCF_000226075.1 Solanum tuberosum
CACCATATGCATATCCTGGGCAATACGCACCAGCATTCATGGGTTATACACACCATATTCACATTTTTGGGGATATACCCAATCTTAGGACAATCCACAAAGTCAATACGTCTTATTTGAAACTCTCAGGGCAACACACCCCGCTTCTCCTTTTCTTTCTAAGGTTATACGTCCTAGTTTAAGATTCACATTTCTTTCTTCCCTAACAGAAACACATCTTTTTTGGGTTCTTCATTTTGTGATCTTGAGTTTTGAGTTTCAACCGCCAACTCAAATTTAAAACATGCACCTGAGAATGATCTGCAAGCCGCCAAGAGAGAATGAAGACCAATATCAAAGATAACGCACAGAGCAAGTCAAAAATCAAGACGAGACCCTAAGAAAAACATCAAGTAGGGATCTTGTAACTCTTATAATGTAGAGAGGCATTGTTCTCTAGCTCTCTTCTTTGTAATTATAGACAGCAGATGATGACAAACAATGTGAAGCAATCTTTAGACCGCAGTTTCAGATAGTTTCAGCTATCAAAGTTTCTCGAACTACACTGACCTGACTTCCTTTTAATCAAGGATATGTAGGCAACCTCTAAAGCAAGGTTCGGTCATCTTTTTCAAAAGGGTTTCAACGGAGTTTGCACAGTCAAAAATTAGCCACTTCGTTCACTTTCTTCGCTTGAAAACTCTGCATGTTTCCAAGCAAAGAGGGGCATGCTGTGAACACCTAATTTTTGACGTGTTTATTTTACTCCTATAATATATATATATATATATTCTTATATTTTTTGTTTTGTATTTTGGGTAGTTTGTCTTTGTTCATATTGTTTTTTTTTATTGGCTCAAATGACCCAATTTTTGATTGAATTGGGTTTATTTAGACCAAATTCTGATGGCCCAATCAATTTTGACCCGGTCCAATAGAAATGGTCAAGATTAAATCTCAACCATCCATGATTTTTTGATCCAAGGGTTCTTATGGGACCTTACCAAAAATACAAAAGCCCAAAATCAAATTTTTATTGCCATTTTTTATTTTTTGTTCTCCCATTTGCTTCCACCAACCTCCGGCCGACCACCGCCGCCACTGCCGCCGGCGGCCACCACCACTTGGCCGGAAAAATCTTTAAATTTTTACCACTTCTTCCTTTCATCCTCCTCTACACAAATCCGCAAACCATTCATTCATATTCATAGCCAAACTCCGTAGATCTAAGAAAAACCAAACATAAATTTTCACTTTTTTTTAGATTTACGAAAATTCGGCCGTTCCCGTCCTATATCCTTTACATAAAAGTGTAGAGCTCTTCAAGGGCTATCATTTGATGTAAAGTTTATGTCCAAAATTCATCAACAAATTTTTCGGCGGAGTTTTCCGGCGACCTTCATTCATTCGAAAATTTATGTCAATCATTTCCCCCTCTCATCCTCTATCCAAATTCGTCATTATCAC
>NW_006238959.1:649386-649542 GCF_000226075.1 Solanum tuberosum
ATTTTGGGCCTATTTTAAAATTTTCAGATGGCCCATTTAGCTATTACTCAATTAATGAGTAAAAGAAATGGGTCATCCAAAATGACATTTTGGGCCTATTTTAAAATTTTCAGATGACTCATTTAGCTATTACTCAATTAATGAGTAAAAGAAATG
>NW_006238959.1:649642-678453 GCF_000226075.1 Solanum tuberosum
ACATATGACCATTTTATGAAAAAACTAAAAAATTTATGAAAGTGGTCATTTTTCTGAAATTATATCAATATAATTTTTTTGGTACATCACTAGTTGTTTTAAAAGGGGCCTAGTCATTATTTTATTTTATTTTTAAAAAAAAGAAGCATATATATACTTTTTTTTTCTTTTGTTATTATCATCAAGTATTGACATTTAATATATTTATTTTATTTTTATTTCATTTAAAAAAAAAAAAAACTTTAGTTCAAGTTTATATGTTGCAACAAGTTCTTTTTTTTTTCTTTTTCTCATTGTTAAATAAAATTTGAGTCATGAATTATCCATTTTTTTTTAAAATAAATAAAATAAAATACCACCATGTGTTCGGTTACCATCCTTGGTGTGTATTCATTTCTAAAAAAAGATGATCTTGTGTGCGGTTACGCTCCTAGGTCAATCATCTTTTTATATATAAAAAAAAAAGGATTAGTAAATAACACAAATTTATTCTTTTATCCAAAAAATTATTTTAGCCAAACATGAGTTGATAAAGCGACCGTGCTAGAACCACAGGACTCGGGGGTGCCTCACACCTTCCCTCCGGTCAATAGAATTCCTTACCCAATCTCTGTTTTTTTTCGTAGACTAAAATAAAAGATTTTTTTTTGAAATTACTAGGTAACTTGGAACACCTAAAAAACTCATTTTCAAGTGGTGACTCTTAAAAAAATAATAATCATGTTTTCTTTAGTTTTATATATATATTTTTTTTATCCTTAAAAACCGTCATACTCCATTACTTATTGTAAAAAGGGAAGGGGTGTGACAAGAACTACCCAACCCATGACTTAGAGTTGGCTGTTGTAGTATTTGCTTTGAAGATATGGCGTCATTATTTGTATGGTGTTCATGTTGATGTATTCACTGATCACAAGAGCCTTCAGTAGGTGTTCACTCAGAATGTTACATGTTACACCATTAGCCTAGTAAGAGTAATCTCATTCGAGGATGAATGTTCCCAAGGGAGATATATTGTAACAACTCGCAAATTGAAATAACTAGGAAGGATTTAATAATTGGAAATACTCGTTTTTGGAAATAATGAAAATCTGGAAATTTTGTTAAGTTAGAATAAGTTGAGTTTTGGTCAACTTCAAACGGATATAACTCCTAGCTCAGGATGAGTTAGGTGTGCTTCGAGATATGGTAGAAAATCTCTTGGAATAATATTTCCAACGCCGCTGAGTTTGCGCGATTCCTAGTTCGTATGAGTGAGATATGCCCTTTGGAAGTTGGATTGTTCGAATAAGGAAAGTCTAAACCGGATTTTGGAAGGGTGTTTTAGTCTTTTCCTTACCAATTATTTTAATTCGTTTTTAGGAGTTTAATTGGGGTAAACTCAGATTTTAGTCAATTTAGAAAAGTTGAATTTCAAGCTAGGGCTTGGAGAAATGAGAAGAGAAATCAAGAGTTGTCAAGAACATTCGAGTTTAGCTTGTGGATTTCGTCAAGGGGTGATCCCTACGAGGTATGTCAGATCACATCCCGTTGGGTTAGTTCACCCTTGCTCCAATCATGATTCAATTCAGCAAAGTTATATTGATTTGAAAGTAAAACCTATGAGTTCTTGATGATAATTTGATTGAAATCTTGTGGGTTCTTATTGTTGAAGTTTCTTGAGTTTGATTCATGATTTTAGTTGTGATTTCGAGTAGAATCTGATGTATTTTGATGTTAT
Organism: Solanum tuberosum; assembly: GCF_000226075.1. Lineage (NCBI taxonomy): Eukaryota > Viridiplantae > Streptophyta > Magnoliopsida > Solanales > Solanaceae > Solanum > Solanum tuberosum. The sequence continues at coordinate 651,363 of NW_006238959.1, forward strand.
AGTTGATTCTAAGTGTTTGGGGAAAGAACCAAGTGAAATTAGAGGGTTTAGAGTTGAAAATTCAGGATTTTCTGGGGAGCCGCGCAGCGCGCCCCAAAACAGTCTCTGAATGTTGGGCTCTGGGGAGCCACGCCAGCCAGAGCGCCCTAACTTGGTCTCTGAATTTCAAGGGTTGGCGCCCCGCGCATCTCATAGCGCCAGGGACGCCAGTTCTTCCCATTCCTCCCCATCTTTTCGTACTAGTTCCTTAGTAATGTACCTATGATTTCTAGTTAATTCCAACACTCTTAGGTAGATCTAAACATCATGAAATTATCCATAAACATGAGATCATAAATCTTGAATCCATACTTCAATTCAAGAAAAGTTAAGAGTCAAGTCTAGAAGTTAAGAAGCAAGTCAAAGAGAAGTTTTTAAAGTTTTCAAAAGTTTTACACAAATGTTTTAACTTTGTTTTAAGACAAAGGTTTTGAGTTAAGCAAAGAGTAAAGAGTTGAGTTCATTTCTACAAAATTTATAAGGGAACTAAGTATTCCCAAGAGTTTAAAATGTTTTCACATTTGAACAAGAAAGGGAAACACCGATTTCAAAGAGAGCTTTTAAGCTAAGTTTTGAGTAATTATCTCAAACCAAAGAAAGAAGTTTGTTTTAAGAACATATGAGCTAAGTATATTTTGGGAGTAGTATTGAGCACCGATATGGGGATGCAAGTTCATATTAACTTAAGTCTCCATAAACCATGTAGCCATCATGGGTAGTAAAAAATCATACTTTTAAGATGCCTCCTCAAGATGCTTTTAGCATAGACTAGTGGATCCACTTAGTTAAGGCGTCCTATATGACGGCAAAGTATAGGACAGTTCTGGCAGCGTGGGCAAGACGATGTATCACCACTTAGGCTCATAGTAGTGGTTCTCGGTTAGAGATTCTCGCATAGAAACTATATTACTTTATTACATGAGTAAAGTTTAGTTTGTTATTGCTTTTTTTTTAACGAACTGAGTTATTTTCCACTGTTTTACAAAATTTATATATATTGCATGTGTTTTATTGCTTTATATTGAGTTGAGTTGTTCAGGAGTTGAATAAAGCCAAAGTAAGTGTTCCTTCTAGATTCTTTTCAAGCTTAAGTATGTCTAGCATTCCAATTCACATACTCGTACATTCAATGCAGACGCAGGTAACCAGGATAAACATTCAGCGCCTCATTGATCCAGTTGAGCACTCAGAGTCTGTTGGTGAGCCTCCTTGCATTCCGGAGGGCTTCTTTTTATCATTTGCTTTCAGTATTTCATTGTTAGGATGATCAGGGGTCTTGTCCCGACATCTCTCTTTGTTTTAGAGGCTTCATAGACAATTAGTAGTTTAGTTGTCTTTACATTATCATTTCAGATGATTAAGACTTGAATTGCCATTTTGGCCAAGTTGAATGTTGACTTTTAAACATTCTAAGTTATGTTATCAAACAATTGAGGAAGTGCATTTGATCCTTGTAATAATGTTTAGAGTCTTACACTGAGTAAGTAAGCTAGGTCAAGGGTTCGCTTGGAGCCAGCAATGGTTCTCAAGTGCCAGCCACATCTAGGGAGTAGGCTCGGGGAGTGACATTTGCTTACCACCATGGGTGGTTATGACTTTATTTGGGTGTTTTTTGAAAAGTTGACCAAGTCCTCCCATTTCATCCTGATTCGGGTGAAGTATACGGCGAAGAAGTTATCCTACCTTTATATATGTTAGAATATGAAACTTCATGAAGTTCCCATTTCTATCATTTCTAATCAGGTTTCATTGTCAACATCTTACCTTTGGAAGGCTTTGCAGCATGGTTAGGGTACTCGGTTAGATATGAGCACAACCTTTCACCCTCAGACAGATGGTCATCTTGAGCAAATGGTTTACGTGTTGGAGGGCATGCTCCAAGCTTATATGATTGCCATTGGTGCTTGATGGGATCAACACTTGCCCTTAGAAAAGTTACCTACAATAACAATTATCACTGCAGTATTCAGATGACCCCGTTTGAGGCGTTGTATGACAGGTAGTGTAGATCTCTGATCGATTGGTTTGATTCGTCTGAGATGGTCTCTTTAGATACAGACTTGCTTAGAGATTCTATAAAGCAGTTTTGTATGATTTAGTGTAGATTGTTGATAGCCAAAAGTCGGCATAAAAGTTATGTAGACCGGATAGTTTGAGGCTTAGTGTTTATGAAGGGTGATCATGTTTGGCTCTGAGGGTCACCCATGAAGGGTGTGATGAGTTTCAAAAAGAAGGGTCAGCTTATCCCTAGGTCCATTGGACCTTTTGAGATTTGGAGCTGAGTGGGAGAGGTGGCATATGATTTGGCCTTTCCACCTAGCTTGTTAATTTCTCATCCTGTATTTCATGTCTCCATGCTTCGAAAGTACATGTCGGGCGAATTCCGTGTGTTTTCCCTTGATTCAGTTGTGTAGGGCCCAGACTTGTCTTTTGAGGAGGATCCTATAGCTATCTTGGATAGGCATGTCTGAAATCTTAGGACCAAAGAGATTGCTTCAGTGAAGGTGTTTAGAAAGACCCATTTAGTTAGTTAGGCGAATAGGGAGACAGATTCCGATATGCAAGCCAGATAACCTCAACTTTTTAATGCTTCAGTTACGTTCTTTTGATTTATGTTCGAGGAAGAATATGGTTTTAGTGGTGGATAATGTAATATCCTGGAGGTCATTTTTGGAAATTTTTGTAATATTACCATTTACTCCTCCCGATATGGACACTGATTCATTTCTGATTGATTTTTGAAAGTTGGTTTCAAACTCTGAGCGAAAATTGTGAATCATGAAAGTTTTTGGTTTCAAAAGGCTAAAGTTGTTCAAAAGTGGTTTTTGGTGTCTTTTGGAGTTGTGAGTGTCGGAATGAAATTTCATTGATTTCATCAATCCCATATTGCGAAAACTAGTCAAAGAGAGTAGTCAGTTTCAAATTGGAGTCTTTTTGAGGATTTAAGGTCCTAAGTGGGAAAATTGTAAAATTTTAGCCTTTGGATTGATTTTGGTCAACAATCGGGGTTCAGATGCTTGGTAAGAATTTCGAGAGTTCTTTGGATTTGAGGGATGATTTTAGGCCTAGGTGAGGTCGTGGTTGAATTTTCAGAGGTCTTGAGCTTGTTTTAACCTTTTTCGATGTTATATATTTTTCTTATGACTTTCAGGAGTTTAAGGTCAAAGAGATCTCAAATTCATGTTTCGATGGTTCCATTGAGTCCAAAATGTCTAGTAGAGTCAGTTTGCATATATGATTTATGTGTATGGGGTTCCGAACGAATTTTCGAGGGTCCATTCAATGTTTTGAGAGTTGGTTGATTTTCTGGTGCCTAAATTATGTATCCTTCGCTTTAGCTTCCGCTTTTGTGACCCTCGCTAAAGCAAAATGTCGATCGCAAAAGAGAAGGTTGGCTTTTTGCGTGGTTCATTTTAGTGATGTCCGCTTAAGCGAATCGATGTTCACAAAAGCGAGACCAGAGACCCTTTTTGACCTGTAAATTTCAGGGTTTTACCCATTTTTCCCCATTTTGTTCTTTGTAAAGCCCTTGGAGGCATTTTTGAAGATATTTCTTGTGCTAAATCATTTTGACATGCTAGTGAAACTCTAAAATTGCATTTTCCATTAATCATTTGTGGATTTCAACATCAAAACTTGAGTTTTTGATTGGCAAATGGTAAGTTTTTTCACAAACTTGAGTTATTAAGTTAAATGGTGATTGAGAACTGATTTTAATTCTTTTTTCGAAATCGTTTTCATCAGTGAGTTCCAAATGTCTTGGCTAACATTTTCAAGTAAAGATTTTCCGATTCAGACTCCATTTTATGAATTGGGTTTGTGACTTGATTTAATCCATTTTGTAAAATGTATGAATTAGGAGTTGTTATTTTCGGAACCTTATTGTGATTACTTGATTGAACTAGATTGTGAGGCTTTGTATATTGTTTGGAAGGGGAAGACTCAAACCTTGGATTGACTTTGACTGAATTGATGCAAGTGATCTTCTACACCTTGTAGAACTTTGTAGAATCTTATATTTCCTTTCATTGTATGTTTTGGGGAGTAATGGGAATGAGGTGGTGGGCTCAAGTATTCCAATTCATTAATATTAATGAATAAAACATGGACTAATAAAAAAAAGTAATGTGTTGATCATAATGCTTTGTGAATTGCTTTGTTGTGGACCCAAATTATTGACTAATGAAATTAAAGCGTTGTGGCATTGTTTTGGCCTTGAATTGCTTGAATTGTTGTCTCTTCCTTATTGTGTGAAATTGCTTATTTGCATTGATTATTGTGCCCCGTGATGATACATGTGATGATTGTTCCGAAGGAAATGGTTCAGGCAAGTGATATGTTATAAAGCCGATGGGAAATGGTTTCGGCTAGTAATGTGCTATAAAGCTGATGAGAAATGATTTCAGCTAGTGATATTATGCCAATGGGAAATGGTTCCGGCAAGTATTTGATTATCATGGTTTTATGAACTTAATGGATTTGATACTTGTGATTGATCTACATGATACTTGTGATTGATCTACTTGATACTTGTGATTGGCATACTTGGTACTCGTGGGTTGTTGAACTATGACTATTGGACTGTGATTGTTAGGCCTTGTGAATTGTGTATTTTAGAACTATTACGTTGGGTTGATTTCTATGCAGGTTGTAGTTTGAGGACGTTTGTATGGGATGAAAGGAGTACTCATATTCTATCTAGTTTTGCTTTATTTAGTAGGTTGTTTATTGAGTACCATGTTGGTTGGTACTCATTCCTGCTTATACACTTGTGTAGGTTCCGAGCCCCGATCCATATGATCTTCTTCTTCTTCTTATCTTATTCCCGAGGCTTGTCAAGGACTTTGAGAAGTAGCTTCTTGTCATCCTAGCGGACTCTCTCATTCCCTTTACTTTATGTTTTATTCTATTCGAGAAACAAAGATATTGTGACTTGTATTATCTTTCGAATTCTATATTTTCTATATTAGTGGATTGTACACGTGACAACCAGGTTTGTGGGTTATATTAGAATGACTATGTTACTATGTGTTCCGTTCTTATATGTTATTCTTGTTTTACTTTCCGCATTTCTTTTGTTCCATTGGGTTGAGGCTGACTTGGCTTGGTGGGAATAGACGAGTGTCATCACATCCATTTTTGGGTCATGACATAAATTGATGATCAGAAATTGAGTCATTAGAGATATTTTACTTTGTTTTTTATTTTTCAATTTTTGTATTGGAGCTTGAAGATGAATAAAGTAAGGTTCTTTTTCTAGGTGTAAATTGAATCCTGAATCATAAATGTATCCATACTTTATCACTATGTATAATGAACCTAGATACAATGTTTATACATGATTATATGAAGTATATACATTACTTATACATTTTATATACAATATGTTTGTAATATAATAATGTATAAGTATGTTTATATAGTGTATAATATTATATGAAAAAGAGAAAATGCATAAGTACCTCCAACCTGTCTGAAATCCCAGAGACACACTTATACATACTAAGGTCCTATTACCCCCCCTCCCCCCCGAACTTATTTTATAAATAGTTTTCAACCCCTTTTCAGCCTATGTGGCACTATCAATAAAAAAATTGTCAACACGCGCAGGGCCCAGAAGCAGTGGCGGAGCCAGAATTTTAGATAAGGGGGTTCAAAATCGGAAGAAATAAACACACAAAGTAGCCGAAGGGGGTTCGACATCTACTATATATACCTAAAAAATTATTTTAACCATGTAAATATAATATAATTTTCCACATAAGGGGGTTCGGATGAACCCCTAATGACAAGGTGGAAGATAGTGCCACGTAAACCGAAAAGGGGTAGAAAATTATTTATAAAATAAGTTCGGGGGGGAGGGGGGTAATAGGACCTTAGTATAGTATAAGTGTGTCTCTGAGATTTTGAGCATAGGTTGGGGAGTACTTATGCATTTTCCCTATAAAAAATATATATAGACCGTAAGAGAAATAAAATTGGAAGAGATTTGGCTTCATGAAATTCAATATTTTATAAACATAAGTGGCGAATTTCAGTATAAAAATTATTGGGCTATGCCCATTGTAAAATGTTTTTTTTGGGATATACAGATGCTAAATTACCCTATATTAATATTTTTAAATTGAAAGTCGTCCCAGACCACCATTTTGTTAATAAAATTACATATTACAAAGGTGGGCTAACTAGCCCAAAGAAAATTAAAAGGAAAAAATGAAGGGAAAATTGCACAATAATACAAACATATGATATGTATTTATGATAAACTAATTACAAATCGTAGGTTTAAGTAGGTCTTCATAGCAAACTTCTCTCCTTTCTCTCTCTCGCGCGCCCCTCTCTCTCTCTCTCCATCCTAAGCAACTACAGCTCAAAAACATTCCACATAATATGACAATTGTATTTTGTATTACATAACAATTATATACATATTCTGTATTAATTATATTCTGAAATTTTGTATTTTGTCAGTTGTATTCGTCGATACAAATTGTGTTCATTAATGCAATTGATTATATATTCAATATATGATACAAATCAACTATATCAATTGCATTTGTGAGCAAACTTGATACAATGAATACAATATGCATTAATCTTCTCTATCAAATGTATTATGTATCAATTGTATTCAATCAAATATAGGTGAGAGATTTGTATTTTATATAAATTGTATTCAGACAGCTATGTTTATATTTTCTATCAATTGTAATTGTATTTTGTATCAATTGTATTTGTATTTTGTATCAATTGTATTTGTATTTTGTATCAATTGTATTTGTATTTTGTATCAATTGTATTTGTATTTTGTATCAATTGTATTTGTATTTTGTATCAATTGTATTTGTATTTTGTATCAATTGTATTTGTATTTTGTATCAATTGTATTTGTATTTTGTATCAATTGTATTTGTATTTTGTATCAATTGTATTTGTATTTTGTATCAATTGTATTTGTGGTACAGCAAATACAAAATGTACTCATCCTCTCTCGATCTCACTCGTCTCTCACCTTCCTCTCTCGATCTAGCTTGCTTCTCTCCTCCCTTTTTCAATCTCTTTCACATGTCTCTTACTTCTCTCGATCTCGCTCGCTTCTCTCCTCATAATATGTAGCTAAATACAATAGTTTTTGATATAATTGTATTCATTTTGATATAAATCATGTGTATCAATTGTATTTTTTATACAACCTAATACAACAACGACAATAGGTATTCAAACTTTCTCTCCTATCTCGTCTCTCTCTCCCAAATCTCACTTACCTCTCTCCTCCCTCTTCTAGTCTCGCTCACCTCTCTCCTCCTCAAACATATAGTTATAATTTATAATTAGGAAAACTATAACTATAGATCTCTAATAAGGCCCAAATTATAGTAATTTTAAAAAAAATTCCAAAATGAATTTGGCCGAACAGCGGCCAATTGGCAAAAAGAAAAATAAAAGCACAAAACAAACAAATATACAAATATTTAGACCAAAAGAAATTAGGAAAGCTCTCAACCCCTTCATTCTACTCATATATACTCAGATGTCGGCTTCTTGAAGGCTTCCGAGATGAGGCTCCTTCTTCTTCAAGTTCAAGGCTTCTGCAGTTTGATGAGGTTCATATGAAGCTTTAATCTTAACTTTGATATTGTCATATAACGGTATATCTAAGAACTTGTTTCACTTCACATGCAACATCTAATAAGCTAATATATGTCATTAAATCAGTTCCCTTAAAGACATCTTCGATTCAGAGATTATGAAAGATATGTGTACTATGTCTCTAAAGGTATGAGCTCCTCTTATAATTTTTAATTAAGTTCATAAACTAGATCTAATTTTATTGCTAGAATTTTTTTCTTGAGAATTTGGTAATTTTTTTTATTATACTGTTGTAATTTATTCATTCCTTTTATGTTTTCTAAAATTAAGTTTTTGATATATGTCTAAGACCATTTCATATCTCATGAACTAATCACTCTTTCTTATTTTTATAATAATAATATAATAAGTCACACAAATCTTTTATCTTCACCGATCTTGACAATTCACTTCGTTTTGCTTCTTTTTTTTTTTTCCTTAAATCAATTAAAAATTTATTTCTCTATTCATATGTCTTGAGTTTATTAAAGGTATAAAAATTACTTATGTTTATAAAGAAACTTGTAGGAAATAAAATAAAATAAGAATCACATCTCTTTATATTTCATCATAAAAAATTGAGTCTTTATAAAAACATTATGGGTTAGAATTTAAATTTAATTCTCTACTCTCTTTTTTTCAAGTATTCGATATTTGAAATTTAGCTTCCAAATTAATATAGATTAAGGCTGAATAAGTCTACTGGCGGGGATAAAGCGTGTCTATGATGAAATTCTTTAACTCATGGCTCGAACTCGAGACCTCTAGTTAATAGTGAAAGGGATTTCAATGATCCCTTCACACCTTTTACTGGTAAGTTTTTATATCTTAATTCATTTATGTTTCATCAATTTGGTATGAATACTTTTTTTCGCTTCTAAATCTTCTCGTCTTCGATTGTTCTTGAGCTATGCGTATCAGATACACATAACACATATGTACCAATCATCAATCAAACATAAATACACATTATCTTTGAAACTTAAACAAAAATGCACAAATACACATTTATATCGATCATTAACCAAGCTTTATACATGGTTATACAAAGTAAATAATTACTTACACATTTTATAAAGGCCTTATAAGCTTGTGCTAAATCAATTTTAACCATAGAAGCAATTGGACCCCACAAACCTATGCCCGCAACCCTTAATTCCGGCCCAACCCATTTAATGTTTCATTATTAACTTATAACCTAAAGTTACTCTCATCAAATGAAATTTCACTATTATTGGATAATTATAACCTTGATTCTTCGATAAATTATGATTTTAATCCTTTTCATATTTCATTGAGAATTTTAACCTTAAATAAAATAAAATAAAATGTAAGTCTATTGTCTGCCTATTGTCTCCTTATATAAAAAAAATATATGTTATATTTAAAATATTATAATTGTAATAATCATATTGCCCAAACAAAGAATAACAACAAAAAATATTAACACAACACATTGATATTTAAATTTCTTTAATTAATAATTTATTGAACTTGTGGAGATTGACAATTAGTTGAAGAATAAAAAGTGCACAGTTCAATTAATAAAAAATTATATGTATTGATCTAGCTATTGTAAGGATCAAAATTTGATATTTTTAATATTTCAGGGACTAAAAATCATTTTCCTTTCTTTTGTCTTTCTCAAGATCTAGAATTGCTTCTGTCCTAATCAAGATCTTGTTTAGATGATAAATTTAATTTTTAGATATTGTTACTATTAAAAAAATTATTTATATTATTAGTGTAATTTAGCTGGTTATATAACATATTATCTTTTTATTTTTCTAACTACTGATTCCACTTATCATGAAATGTTACAAATTGTAAACATGTTTTAGTTAATAAATAATACAAATTCTTTTAAAATAATTAAATAAAACTCTTTGATGTTTGAATTACCTCTTCTTCTTTTTGGGATACTAATTTTGTATAAAAGAAACAAGTGTTTAATTTAGTTGTTACGATTCCTTGTAGAGTTTTGCTTCTTGCTTTCAAAATATGACAAATTTTTTATTGTTATTTTGTAACCTAATTTCTTATCCCCCATTTAAGGCTTTTATTTCATATAATCCAACACTTAACCGATTAAAATTTATCGGTTCAGGGTCCACATGATAAGAAGTTAATTTCATCTCTTTTTTTTTTAGGATTTTTCATGATATAATATAAATACTTGGAATTTTGCATGTAGGTAGTAGCTGTAACTAGAATATATATATAAAAAAACATTAATGGATTTTATTTTTGTTAGAGATTCTTACACAAATACTTGATCAAATTCACTGATATACCCACATTATATGATAATTGTATACAAAATATAATTATACTATATAGATATATAATAGATATAAGTTAAATCCTAATAATTAGGTATAAATCAAACATTGATAATATGAAAGTACTAAAATTAGCAAGACAGTTTAGCCATATATTTGGTGCTTCTAAAAAGTTTGAAAAGCCGAAAAAGGAAAGGAAAAACATATAGATATATTTGATTTATTTGATATTTTGGTATTATTTTTTTAAACAACAATTATTTTTCTATTAACTGTTTTAAGTCAATGTAAACAATTAATGTCAACGTAAACAATTATCTTGGCCATGAAGCTCTTATTTGAACATTTAAATAAATGTTGATACTCTATCTTTCATTAAAGAATCACTAATTCCTTTATTACCGGACAATTGTAGAAAAAAATACAATTTTTTCAATCATTAACTTATTATATAAAAAAGTATGATCTAAAAGTCATTGATTGCCCAAATTCAAAATACATAAATCTATTTTATTTTGTGGAGAATATATTGCATACATCTTTTAGTTCATTAAATACTTTTGAAACATGTGCACTATTAAAAAACAAAGTGAAATTACAATGTAATTTATTAAAAAGAGTGTCACATAAATTTAGATGGACAAAATAATAACTAAACATACATTATTGTATACTTAGAATACATAACACTTGGTTCTTCAAGTTATATATAACCTCATTATTCAAGCACCTATTCCACACTCACTCTCCTACTCCACAAGAAATTATCTCCTTGTGTTTTAGAAAAAAAAATCTAAAGTTTCTATATCGGCTATATTAGAAAGTTTTCCTTTCTTCTATTTTGGGAAGTTGATTTTCTATTTGTGTAGAATATATCATTCATTTACAAGTGTATTATTCTTTTTTCTTTGCACTTTTATTCAATATTTCTTCAATTGTACCATCCCAATAAATGTATTATAGAAATAGTCGATATTTCAGTTATTATTCATCATCTTCCCCATTTCACAAACAATTTGCGGTAAGAGGCAAATTCTCAAAATTTCCAGGAATTTATTAGTCAAGATTTATATGAGTCTGATAATTTTCGTATGTACGTTTACAAGGTACAAAAATGCTCAAAACTTTATAGTCACAATTGGACATCTTGCCCTTTTACCCATCAAAGGGAAAAAGCACGTCGACGTGATCCAAGGAAATACAACTATTTGCCAATTCCTTGACCTGATTATAAATTCGCGTCTTGCATAAAGGGAGATAATTGTGAATTATGCCATGGAGTTTTGGAGTACTGGTTACACCCTGTGAAATACAAGACCAATCCGTGCCAAGTTGACATGTCGTGTAACAGACCAGTCTGTTTCTTCGCACATACACTAAATGAGCTTCATCCTGAGACGAAATACAATTGGTGCTATGTGTATCAATACCCTTTATACATCCAATCATATCCAGACATTAACAATTGAAAATGGTCCAAATGGTAATTCGATGATTGTTCCTTGTAACCCTCAACTACAACCACCACCACATGATCACTATTACAGTACTACTGCTTTTGGAAAGGGAAATTCTCCGAATCCCCAACAAATTCCTCCAAAAAATACTTCAACTTTTGAGTTGTTTGATCAACCTCCTCCTTCATCTCCTCAAACTCATCCAAGATTTGGCCATAATACTCAAAATGATAGTTATTTTTCACTCTTTTCAGCAAACCATGCAAAGTTGATTGAGGAGATAAAGAATCTTGAGCTTGGGAGTACTTCTCATAATAAGATGAATAAAATATATAATTATAAGGGGAAAAGATTGGTGGAGTATTTGTTACGGGATCAAAAATTTCCAAACATCAATTGAGCTTCTGACTTGTTGGTGGATGTATTTGAGGTACAAGCATTTAAATATTTTGTACATGATGAGCGATAGTAATTTATAATTTATGTATAAACGGATAATTAATTTGAAATCTTTTTTACGAGGATGTTAACTATTTCTAACTCTTTTTTGACATCTTTCATTTCTTTCTTTATATGTATCTAACGTTAATATTGATGTTTCAAGTATTGTATATAAATGTAACATAAAAATAGATCACCTATACGTCCTTCCCTTTTTAATTGTATTTTATTATAACCAGATGGTATCCAAACCTATTAGTTTAGTTGATTGGGATTTGCATTATGTAAAAATAAAAAATGAAAGCATTTTTTCTAATTTTCAATTCTCAGGGTTCAAATTAAACGTTAAGGTAAAAAGATCTTATATATCCATATCATCACGCTCCTTGTTGTTGGTCATTCAAAATAAACTATTTAGTTACAAGAATTCAATGTCGTCGTAACCTTGGCTAGGACTCAGGGGGGATACTGACTTCGTGGAAAATTTCCTTTTTAGTATTATGCCTAATTTGTTTTCATTAAGATTAAGACATCTAAATGCACATCTGAATAATTAAGAGCTATGTCTATAGATCTGCTCACTGAATATAAGTGTGTGTGTGTGTGTATATATATATATATATGTAAACACAATAAATATTATGATTCAAAAATTGAAGTTAAAATTATATTAACAAAATATTAGAAAAACATGTAATTACAACCTTGGACTAATAGTCACACCGATTTGGTAAAAACTATTAAAGAAAGAGTTAAGTCATTGCCTTGCTTAACCCTTGCTAATCCTGCCTGGTTGAAAATTGTGGAAACAGATGCGGCTAATATGGGTTATGGTGGAATATTGAAACAGATTAACCCGCATGATAAAAATGAATACCTTATTCGATTTTATTCAGGAAAATGGAGCGATGCTCAAAGAAAATATGCTACGGTAGCTCATGAAATGTTAACTATCGTTAAATGTGTTTTAAAATGAAAGGAAGTGATAACTCTCTCCCAGCCTTCCTATCAAGAGAATACATTCAAAATGAGTGAGTATAGTTGCAATTCAGAGAATGGTGATATTCCAGTTTCTCTTTTCTTTACTGAAAAAAGATTAATCACTATTTTAAAGGTTCTTCCTCTCAATAGAGATTAGAAAGAATTAATTTGTTGGAAAATTATAGATGGAATGGTGATGGACCTTTTCCTATCAATAGAAGAAGCTAATACTTATTATGACACTTATTGGGAATAAATCTCGATGCTTTGTTTGCATGATGGAAAACCCTTGGGTAACTAAGGGAAGAGGAAGGGGTAATAACCCACGAGGAAGGGGAAGATCATCCCCGAGTTCATCAAGATCGTCATACGGATCTTCATCATCTAATACTCCAATTATACAAAAAGGAGGAATGAGTTTATATAACTTAAACTCTATAGCGCAAGAAAAAACCTCGTCATCAATACATATGGAAGATATTCCAGAGAGTGATCCATTATATGCTAAACTACAGGAGTTTCTAACTCAAAAGCAAGGTGATACTTTTGCTTCAATCGCCAAAGAAGAAGTTGATGATATCAAAACATATGAAAAGGTAGAAAAAAGAGAAATGATATTTCTATTATAAAACTCTAGCATATAGAGAAGAGAAGAACCTTGGAAGATATTCCAAAGGTATTTAGTTAATGGGCTTTATTTCCCGGGTGAGTCATACAAAACTCGGAAATATTATGAGACTCTGCTGATAAGCACAGGTGTTGAATTTCAATATTTTTCAGGATATAATACAAGTGAGAATGTTTATAACTTCTCTAAAATGATTATAAAACACGTCATTCATATTGAAGATTGGGGTATTTCCTCAATGACTGAAAGACAATTTAGTCTAAACAAGTCATAGTAAACTTTACCTATTGGGATTATATCCAGGCATTTAATAAAGTCCTCTGTTATAACAATGAGAGGCATAAACATACTTGGTTTATTAAGGTATGTGCCAAGATATGTGTTAACCCTATACCAAATTGGTTTTTAAATTAGTGGTCATACCACGGGCCAACTATAAAAATATTGCCCGAACCATTTCTCAAGTTATACAAGGAATGGGTCAAAGTTTCCCCAGATCTCAACAAGTTATATCATCAAGAACATATTTGTTACTTTCAACAAATTGAACAGATTTATTTCTTTATAGAATTCTCTGTTCCATGGATTCACAAATGCGTTCCGGAAGTAGATTTCACTGAGGAACAAATTCCCTGCTTATACAGAACTTATTACAATAATTTTTGGGATAAGTTGATGAAGAAAGATCCTCAAACGAAGTCTATGTACGGACAAGAACTGCTGGATCTAATTACAAAGACCATTAAAGATTATAAATCAATTCCTAATAAAGGAATTATGACTGATGATTCAATCTCAATAAAGCATATGGCTAGAAAAATTTCTAATCATGATGAAAAAGAACAAGATGAAATGATTATGAAATATTTAGAAGAAGTGAAGAAAACGATTCTTCCAAATCTAACTAATTATGCAAAATCAGATTCATCAATGCGTAGTGAAACGAGTGAAGATATGCACGAAGCTCAACCATATGAGGAAGAAAGGCTAGCAGATGCACTGAAAAATGCCGAAGAATTTTTGACAAAAATGAAAGACAAGATTTAGCAGATAAGCTCTACCAACAGGAAAATATGCTCTATCAACAGTGGATGTACTGTTTGTAGGTCCCACATAAGGGACCCGTTATTACTTTATTACTGTTTCTAGATGCCTCAAAATATCTATAAATAAGGGGATTTTATTTTGTAAAGAGGCAGGTTTTAGAAACCACCTCTTCTTGTTTACATTTTTCTCTCTCTCTTGTAAAATCTTCTAAGTATTGTAAGCTTGCCGGAATTTGGCCGGAGCAATAAAGAGTGGTGTTTTCTACGAGGTACTTCCTCTTATTTTCAGCTTTATCTTTTTATCTCTGAGTAAAGCCGTGACTATGTCCGGCTAAAGAATTTTATCTATGCCGGAAAACTAACTTCAAGAATATATTTATCATGAAAGATCTAGACTTTATCTAAATATTCATAAATGTATATATGGTTTCTTGACTTGGTTCCGAGATGGTGGTACAGTCATATTCAATACAACAAGTTAGTGGCTTTGTCTTAGTGACTCCGTCTAGCCAGCCGTGGTTTTAGCTCGATAAAGAGTGAAAAATGGCGCTTTATACCCGGTTAGAACTGCTAGACACATGGGCTCACTGACAATACGTATTTGAATCTCGACAGACCCTTTGCTTGGGTAAATGGAGTCCTTCCTTCCATACAATCATCTAACTATAAATAAATCTATTCGAAACCAGAAGTATATAGGAAACTATAAATCTTTTCTTGAATATGTTCATCAAGTTCTAGAGTCTTAAGCTTTTCAAGCTTACAATTTGGAGCTATATGCCCAAATTTTCCACATTTATAACATTTAATCTTATCAAGATCTCATCTTGACCTATTCTTGGTAAATCTATGAGATTTAAGAAGATTATGATGATTTTGAAGCAAGTTATGCAACAGAGGATGAGCAACCTGAGTCTTCTAGTAAGGTTCAACAAGATTCAAATGATGCTTGCAAATGTCATGGTGATATTTGTCATTGTGAACATAATGAATTCTACAAGTGACAATCTCAATTCAAAGACATGAATATGTTCACCATCACTGCAGACAATGTGATAGAACTTCTAAAAGAAGTTACTGATAATACTCTTCGTGAAAAGATCATTCAATTGGCTGCTGGTAAAACGAGCTCTTCTTCTAGTATTCCTAATGATAAAAAGGTTAAAGATGAGTTTAATTATTCTGCTCCTTATTCCTTGTCTGAAGTTCATAATAGACTCTCTTCTAAACAAACCATGGTTATTCGTGATACCTCTTTTAATGATTTAAAAGGAGAAATTGAACATTTGAAGGAAGAAATTAAATCTCTTAAACATATTCATATTATTTGTGATCACCGTCTTACTCAGATTGAGTTTGCTAATAGCAAAGGAAAAATAAGGTTGATGAATCTACTGCTGAAGAAAATACTCTTGCCAACACTTTGAATATTGATCCGAAACAAAATATGTTTTTAGGAATGATACAAATTGTTACAGCTCATAAATGGTATGTTAAATGTACTATATTAATTGATAATGCTTTTTCTATAACTAACATATCTATGATTGATAGTGGCGCTGATGTAAGCTGCATTCAAGAAGGTCTAGTACCTACTAAATATTTTGAGAAAACAACTAATGGGAAGAAATTAATTTTCCTACTACTTGGATTCTAGATTCTGTTATACCCCTGGAACAAATGACCGATGTTGTCACTAATTCCGATTATTCTCATATTAGTCAAAATTCTGATGGAAATTTTTTGTATGCAGTTTGATGAAAAAAGTGTTCCTTATAACAGACATTCATTTGCTTCTGATAAAAGATTAGATATTCAACATATTTCTCCGATAGAACCTTTTTATGGTCCAGCCAAAAATCGCGCTGCTTCATTACATACTTTATCAACTGTTATATCTGCGGAAAAATCAAAAATTAAGATTGATCCTCGATTTAACATTGTTCAAACAAATGATAAATCTTCTGATATTTCTGATAAGGATATTCCTTCTGCATCCGAGATGGATTTCAATTTAAATGATGCTTAATGATGAGTGAACATCAAATTGATTTTAGTCCGGGTTCACTGGCCAGAAAATATATTCAAAATGAATTTTCGAATGAAAAATGGAATCGGTTTAAAACTTGATTTTTTGACACTTATAGTGAAGAAGATTTAAATAATATTTCTCAAGAATTTTATGAAAATTGTGCTTTACATAATCATATTATGTTCTTTGTGCCTTGGTTTATAACCACTTATTTACCTTTATTCGTCAACGTTCTTGAACGATCTTACAAAGATGAATTGGGTAATATCCTTAAATCCATTTATCCTCCTTAAGCTCCATTTATTTTACCAAATAATACATGTCTTACTTTTACTGCTTTCCAAAAATTTATTGATAATGAGGTTGCTGCAGTAAGTATTAATGAAATCAATCGTCTTATTTCGCAAAATAATTATCTGGGTCTTTATGTTAAAGTTATTGGTGAACATATTTCTTCTCTCGATAAAAAAATAAATGACCTAATTAATCTGAATATTCAAATTGATGATAAGTTGAAATCTGCGAAACAAGTCTCTGAATAGGCATCTACATCAAAACAGCCTGATGTTCCTATTCAAAGACCTCCTGAGATTCAGGATTTTATTTGTAGACCTCTTCATGATCTTGAAAGCCTTTTAGATAAAAAGTTTTCAGAATTTGGTGCAAGTTCAAAACCTATAAGCCTCGCTGAAGATTTTGCAGATGAAATGGAAGCCACTTTCGATTTCAAGACACAAGTGGAAATGGAAGTTAATAAACTTCATGGTTATCCAAAGAAGAATAGTGGTAATACGTATGCTAGAAAACCTAGTATGCAAACTTACTACTATCCCAGACCAACTCCTCAAGATGTCTTATATATATATAAGTTAAAATTATATTAACAAAATATTAGAAAAAAAAAGTAATTACTTGATAAATGTTAAGATATTTAAATTATAAATAAATATTTTAATTTTGATGAAAACGAAATGGAACTACGTGGACTAATTATATAAATTATAATAATAAAAATGACTGTTAGAAAAAAATGTAGTCATCTTTTTTTATTTCAACAACACATATTTATGAAGTTGTTTTACACTTTAATCAAATAAAAGAATTATAATAAATTTTATCAATTCTTGATAAACAAGTAGCAAGAACAAAAATTAAAAGTTTAAGGAAAATAATTTGAATAATTAATAAAGTTGGAGAATGGAAGAGACTTGAATTTTTTTTAAGAGAAAAATATGGAGCACAATTTTTTTTCTTAAAATAAAAGTGTCTTTAAAAGGGTCTGAGTGAGAATAAGACTCTATCACAGATCTAATTTATTCTGACTCATTAAGAGATTTTCAACTAAAAAAATGAACGCACTTAATAAGCATTCATTCAGATTCAAACCTTCATAATTAAGTGCAAACAAATGAGGCTTTAATTAAATCAGGGTCGTGTTACATTTTATTTACATCTTAACTAAAGAAGTTTATATCCAAATTAAAGATATCAAATTTAACAAGTTAGAAAAGAAAAAGATTGAATCATATCAAATTTAGTTACATGTGATATTAATATAGCATTTAAAAAATCTATCAAATCAAAACATGTAAAGGTGATACTATATCACTTTCAAACACCCCTACATGTGAGAAGGAGAAAATAATACAACTGTTTGTATGATATATAATATCAAATATTATGTAAGCATTAAAAGAATTAGAAGCACATATTACTTTCTTTAGATGGTATTAAAAAAGTAACAAAAAAAAAGAGAAACGGTTTTTGTTGGGGTGTGTGTGGGGTGAGGGAGGGGGCTCAAAGCGGTTAATTTTGGCTTGTATGACAACAAAAACAATCAATAATGTCATCATTGGACCTTTAAATGGTATTAGGAATTTTAAAAAAAAAAAGAGGGAGAGAAACAATTTATATTGGGCCGTGTATGAAGGGAGGGTAGGAAATGACATATATAGACAAATGCTAATAACTATTAGCAACATATAGCCCAACATTAATAAGCATTAAATAGACAAATAAAATATTAGCACAAATTGTCCCAAAATTAATTCGGCATATTAATAGGTGTTTTATCCCTCCATTATGAAACTAGTAGTTAATTATTAGCATAAATTAAGGAGACGTGGTTTTTTTCATGGGTATATTTAACTCTTGTATTGATAAAGATGGTCATTCAGTTTCCATGAAATTCATCAATTCAAAATCAGTGTATCCAAAAAAAATCAACTCACTTCAACAACAAATAGAGAAAAATAGATGACATCTTTGATAGTTTTGATTCATCATAGCGAAGAATGCGATAGTAAAAATTATTTTGTTTATTCAATGGAAGGGGTGGTTATTACAATAAATATTGATTTCGATTGATTCAAATTGATTTCAACTCATCTAAATATCGATACTTTCATCAATTCCTTTGGATTTCATTATTAGATTAATAACGATTCAACACCGATATTGATACGCAATACTATGGGATTACACGCATACGTCGAATTGAAAAAAATATATTTATTTCAATGGATTCATATTGATATCAAATCATCTAAATGTCAATACTTCCATTAATTTCTTTGAATTTCATTGTAAGATTGATGATGCTTCAATACCATTGTTAATATAAAATAATATGAAATTATGAGTATACATAAGATTGGAGAGGTTACTACAATTATTTATACTTATAGAATGTCAATTTTATAAGGAAAATAAGATTATGTCAAGGTATTAATTATTCTGAAAAAATAGTTATGTATACATTATGTATCTTGTAAAATAAATAGGGTGTATAATTACGTGATAAGTTTAGTTAACAAGTGAATTCAATTAGTTCTATTTGTATACAGAATCTTTCATTCAAAGAATATTTATGAATTTATTATAAGTTTATAATTATATTGTTGATTATGTATACATGAAACTATTTTGAATTCATTTATTTAGACGTTGTATACATTTATGTATACTGTAACTATAGTATGTATTTATTGGTCTATATTCATTGTTGTATTTATTGGTTCCGGTATACATTGATCAAAGTGTATTTGCATGGGTATAATTTGAAGTTGTTGGTGGAGATTAAAAAAGTCGAGATCATCCTACCGATTTTTTTTGCAAAACTTTTATGAGAACCTTTCTTACCCATAGAATTGATACCACAAAAAAATCAAAATCTAGAATCAAAACAATTGCCCAGATGAGTTGAAAAACTTCAATTTCACAAATCATGAAATTTTCTAATGATTTGGGCAAGAAAACACTCAAGTGTATATATATGAAAGAGAAATTTATGAGAGAACATTGGAACATAGGCTAACAGATTGAGAAATTGACGGCTAGACATCAGCAAAATAAAAAATTTAAAAGCAAAAGAGAAAAAATACACACTATGAACGAATATTTTAATAGAAATCAATATGTAAAACTAATAAACAAAAAGTAAATCATCTTTTATTTAAAGTAATGAAGAAGAAGAATTGAATAAACGGAAAAGGGCCAAAAATATCTCTGTACTATTCGAAAAGGTTTAAAAATACTCCTCATCCACCTATTGGGCTAAAAATATCCTTCAGTCAACCTTTTTGGTCCACTATTACCCTTTAAACTAACAGTCTTATATTTTTTAATTCTTTTATTTAAAGTAATGAAGAAGAAGAATTGAATAAACGGAAAAGGGCCAAAAATATCTCTGTACTATTCGAAAAGGTTTAAAAATACTCCTCATCCACCTATTGGGCTAAAAATATCCTTCAGTCAACCTTTTTGGTCCACTATTACCCTTTAAACTAACAGTCTTATATTTTTTAATTATTATTATTATTATTAATTATTACGTGGCGTCTTTCTATTGGATAAAGTTAAATTCCAATCCACCAAACTTTCTCCTACCCACCCGACCCATATTGACATTCCTTGATCCAAACCCAATTAAAAGATCCATCAGAAATACATGGGACTAATCAAAATTAACTGAGTAAATTTCATCTCCACACAAGAACAGAGTCACTGTCTCTGTTCTCCATCTGCTCATCAACAATTTGAATAAATTAGGAATATCATCTAACTTAAGCACCAAAACAAAAAGAGACAACACAAGCTCAACGTTGACTTGATGGAGTTTGTTCATCTCGATTCGTTCCAATTGGATTTCAAATTTATTTGTTTCATGGAATCTTTTAATTTGCACAAATAAGAAAGAAAAACCAAAACAGCAAATGAACATTAATCAATTCAAAACACACACAAAAAAATAAAAAAATAAGGGTATCTCCCATACACAACTCTCTATAGTTGATAAGAAAGAAGTTGATGTACTTTTTTGAGCTTTAAATTTCAAGGAAGGTAATGAAAAAAAATAAGTAAACGGGTAGAAGAGATGATTTTTTTTTTATTTCTGATGGATCTTTTAATTGGGTTTGGATCAAGGAAGAAAGTTTGGTGGGTTGAAGTTTAACTTTATCCAATAGAAAGACGCCACGTGATAATTAATAATAATAATAATTAAAAAATATGAGGTTGTTAGTTTACAGGGTAATAGTGGTCCAAAAAGGTTGACCGAAGGGTATTTTTAGCTCAATAGGTGGATGAGGGGTATTTTTAAACCTTTTCGAATAGTACAGGGATATTTTTTACCCTTTTCCGTTGAATAAATAATTACATAATCAATAAAAAAACACTATTCAAAAAAATCATGTGTGTATGGGAAAGAAGAGCAAAAAAGGGGAGAAAAAAAACCACTTTCCAATAAAAAAAGGACACCATGTTGTCACCTCCTAAAATTATTTAATTTAATTAAAAAGAAATTTTCAATACGTGAACTACTAATTGCAGAATTTAATTTTTAAAAACCTTTTTTTGTCTAATAAATCAAAGGGGGCTATATGTTGCCAATTAGTAAAATGGAATGCCATGCCGTGCCATTTTTTCGTCTCAAATCGGTTATTCTTGACTTATATGATGATAATAAAAAATTCAACAAATGTCATCACAGAGCCTTGGATAAATTAAAACTAAACTTAGTGATACATCAATCACTTTTGCTTGTATAAGATCCACCATTATTGTCTAAAAACTTCATCCACCAACAAGCAGTCACAAATCCAATAAAAAAATTTAATTAAAAAAGGCCAAAAGGCTATATATAAATGAAAATAGCCTTGAACCATAAAGTCCCACCACAATCAGAACAAAAAAGAAACAAAATAAAGGTTTATCCTTCCGTAAAAGCTAATGTCCTAAAATCACAAGTTTCTGAAGATCAAGGCCACAAGACCAACTATGAATCGTAATTCCTATTATGAGTCGTACTGTGGGGTCGTACAAAGAGGACTGAGGCTTAACATTTTTGGAATTCCTAAACTCAACTATACGAGCCTATCCACGACTCGTATGCCAATCCATGAGCCATAAATATTGCCCACGAAACACAAAAATTAGCAAATTACACTAGATCCTGCAACTTTCCAACTTCCAACTGAGTTATGCATTTCTGAGGTGTAACAGTAGGGTCTATGGACCTTGTAAGTCTCCCATAAGTCACGTGATACCTACTGTAGGAGTGTGTTGCATTTGGTTATTACATTTTTTTTCATTCATTATGTTTGCTTATTTGATGTTGTTGAGCTTATTGTTGGTCTTTGAACAAAAATGTGATTATTTGTTCTAGTTGTTGATTCTTGATATCTAGTTCAACTGTGAAATTATGTTATCTCTTTTTCTATTGAATTCATTTGTATATTATTACTGAACAAATAATCATTGAAATGTGGAATAAGCATTTTCCAGGCCAACCCTCTCCACCACTTCAGTTTAGGGTCGGTCAACAATGATGTTGAGTAGACATTGAACCTCATACTCATACTACACTTGTTGCAGTCTTGACTCTTGTACATTTAGAGTCTATCTCGAGCACCACCAGAATTCATGGAGTCACTGACCATTGAGTCTACTAGTTGGAGTAATCGGGGTGAGTTGTTTGGCTGATCCGTAACATCAGACTTCATTTTCTGTATTTAGATTATTTCCTTTTACTTCAGACAATTGTATTTTTCTTCTTTCCCATTACTACTTTGGTTTGCTTCACTTGAGTCGAGAGTCTTTCAAAATAATCATTCTAATTCTAAGAGATAGAGGTAAGGTTTGCATATACTTTATCCTCTCCAAGCCCTATTTTAAGAAATTTCACTGGGTATGTTGTTATTTCAGACAATTGTATTGAGACTTGTCCCACTTTTGCATTTGTATTTTAGAAGTTCTTATACTTATGGCATTAGGTTTTGGATGTTCTACTTCCTTGTTCCGCACACTTTTGATTTATGACATTTAATTATTGACTTAATTATTATTCTCACTTTATTTTTCGCATAATAATTGGCCAAATGGATCTAAAATTGGTTTATGATTTGCCTACAATGTTAGGAGTACAATTTTTGGATCATGACCATAATTGTATCCGCTTTCTGCATAGTTTTATCTTTGTTAGTTATAAAACAATAATCCAATATTAAATATTAATATTTGGCTTAGATTAATTGGTGATAAATTATTTACTTGCTTCAGGCTTTTATATTGTTCTCTATGAGATTCAACTCTGACTCATAGTTGGTAAATTATATTGCAACGACTCTGTGTATTTTCTCATTTGAGGAGTGGATTTGGACGTCATAAGAACACATGTGTAATGTGTTAACACTCGATACATAAAAACTTTACAGAATATGAAATCATTGCCATTAATAAGGGAATGAGATTCTTTTTAAAAAAGGAAGAGAAAGTGTGCATAAATGGATGAATCTAAAGTTTCCAAATGATAAATCTTACACTTGACACATATCTGGAAAACAATGACAATGAGGTAAAAAGTAGAAAAGACAGATTTGTAAACCAAACTTCCCATATATTTTGGGATTAATCTTCTCTCCAAATATTTCATTATATTGTTTATTTTTTATTTATGAAATTAGTTAATTGTATTTTCTATAAGAATGTTTCTTTAGGGGTTTGAGGATGTGCAAAGCTTGACTACCAAATTTATGTGAATTTTAAGGTTGAACATGATATTTATGAAGTAGAAAACTGATAAACAAATTTACATCTATATATGATATTTTGGTCAAAGAAAACAGTAAATGTTGGTGGATGGAGATCCACTATGAAGCAACAATCAATGACCTTTATGAATCAATCAAAGAACAAGATATGGATTAATAGACTTTAGATTCAAAAAGAAGACCCAATAAATTGGTATAATAACTCAATGTGAGATGAACTTTCTTTTATTGGCATGAAAATATAGAAAAGATAATGACCCGAAAGGTCATTTTTGGAAATTTTCATAAAGTTACTATTTTATCCCGCCCAATATCGACCTCGTGTAATTGTTGATTGAGTTTTGAAAGTTGGTTTCAAACTTTGAGTGAAAGTCGTGAATTATGAAAGTTATTGGTTTCAAAAGGCTAAAGTTGTTAAAATATGATTTTTGGTGTCTTTTGGAGTTTCAAGTGTCAGAATAGATTATGTCGATGTCATCCGTCCTGAAATGTCAATATTGGTCTAAGAGAGTGGCCGGTTTAAGATTTGGAGTCTTTCTGAGAATTTGAGGTCCTAAGTGAGAAAATTGTGAAATTTTAGCCTTAGAGTTGACTTTGGTCAACATTCGGGGTTCAGATGCTCGGATCGGAATTTCAAGATTTCTATTGGATTCATGGGATGATTTTAAACCTAGGTGCGTTCTTGGTTGAACTTTTCAGAGGTCCCGAGCTTGATTTAGCCTTTTTAGGTGTTATGTTTGTTTTTTGTAACTTTCACGAATTTCAGGTGAAGGAGACCATGAATTCGTGTTTCAATGGTTCCATTGAATTCTGAACGAATCCCGAGGGTTCATTCAATATTTAGAGAGTTGGCTGATTTTCTGGTGCTTCAATTATTTACCCTCCGCTTTAGCGAAAGACCTTCTGCTTTTGCGATTATCGCTAAAGCGAAGGGTTGATCACAAAACCGAAGTTTTGCTTTTTTCGGGTTCTCTTTAGCGATGTCCACTTAAGCGACCCGATGTTCGCAAAAGTGAGATCAGAGACCCCCTTTCACCTGCAAATTTTGAAGTTTTACCCATTTTCCCCATTCTGAAATTTGTAAAACCATTAGAGGCGATTTTGAAGAGATCTCTTGTTCTAAATCATTTGGGTAGGCCATTGTAACTCTAAAACTTTATTTTTCATTAATTATTTGTGGATTTTAACATCAAAACTTGAGATTTTGATTGACAAATGACAAGGTTTTTCAAAAGCTTGAGTTCTAAAGTGAAATGGTGATTATGAACTGATTTGAATTCCTTTTTCACAATGGTTTTCACCAATGAATTCCAAATGTTTGGGTAACAATTTCAAGTAAAGATTTTGGATTCAAACCCCATTTTTGGAATTGGATTTTTGAGTTGATTTGACCTATTTTTCAAAATGTACGAATAGGGAGTTATTATTTTCAGAACCTTATTGTTATTACTTGATTAACCTAGATTGTGATGCTTTGGATATTATTCAGAAGGGAAAGACTCAAGTCTTTGATTCACTTTGATTGAATTGAGGCAAGTGATTTGATATAAAGCCGAAGGGTAATGGTTTTGCCTAGTGATGTGATATAAAACCGATGAGAAATGGTTCCGGCTAGTGATATTATACCAAATAGTTCTGGCAAGTTCTTGATTATCATGATTTGATGAACTTGATACTTGAAATTGGTGCAGTTGATACTTGTGATTGATCTACTTGATACTTGTGATTGACATACTTGATACTTCTGGGTTGTTGAACTATGACTATTAGATTCTGATTGTTAGGCCTTGTGAATTGTGTATTGTAAAATTGTTAGATTGGGCTGATTTATGTGCACGTTGTAGTTTTAGGAGGTTCCTATTTTATCTAGTTTTTCTTTGTATAGTAGGTTTCTTGCCAAGCACCTTGCTGGTTGGTACTCACTCTTTGCTTCTACACTTGTGTAGGTTCCGAGCCTATACTCGTGTGATCTTCTTCTTCTCCTATTCCCGAGGCTCGTGAAGGACTTTAAGAGGTAGCTAATTGTCATTTGGGTGGGCCATCTAGTTCCTTTTACTTTATGTTATGTTTGAGAAAAAAAGAAATTGAGACTTGTATTATCTTTCGAATTATGTATTTTCTATACTAGTGGTTTGTACACGTGACAATCAAGTTTTGGGGGTTATATTAGAATGACTAAGTTTTTCGTTCTTATATGTTATTCTTGTTCTACTTTCTGCATTTCTTTTATTTTGTTGGGTTGAGACTAACTTATATTGGTGGAAATCAATGAGTGTCATCGCGTTCATTTTTTGGTCATGAAGAGGGATATTGCATATTTTGTTTCTCAGAAGGGTGAATGTATTACTATGGACTTTGTTGTGGGTTTGTTGTAACATCTTGTAAATTGAAATAACTAGGAAGGAGTTAGTTAATAATTGGAAATAGTCGTTTTTGGAAAGAATGAAAATCTGGAAATTTTGTTGAGTTAGAATAAGTTGAGTTTTGATTAACTTCAAACGGCGATAACTCCTAGCTCAGGATGAGTTAGGTATACTTACATATATGGTAGGAAATCTCTAGGAATAATCTTTCCAATGTCGCTGAGTTTGCGCGATTCCGAGTTAGTATGAGTGAGATATGCCCTTTTGGAAGTTGGGTTATTCGAATAAGGAAAGTCTGAACCGGATTTCGGAAGGGCGTTTTAGTCTTTTCCTTACCAATTTTTTAAATTCATTTTTAGGAGTTTAATTGGGGTAAAGTCCGATTTTAGTCAGTTTTGAAAAGTTGAATTTCACGCTAGGTCTTGGAGAAAAGAGAAAAGAGGAGAAAGGAGAAGAGAAATAAAGCGTCGTCAAGAACGTTCAAGTTTAGCTTGTGGATTTCGTCAAGGGGTGATCCCTACGAGGTATGCGAGATCACATAGCATTGGGTTAGTTCACCCACGTACCAATCATGATTCAATTTAGCAAAGTTATATTGATTTGAAAGTAAAACCTATGAGTTCTTGATGATAATTCGATTGAAATCTTGTGAGTTGTTGTTGTTGAAGTTTCTTGAGTTTGATTCATGATTTTAGTTGTGATTTAAAGTAGAATCTAATGTATTTTGATGGTGTAGTTGATTCTAAGTGTTTGGGGAAAGAACCAAGTGAAATTAGAGGGTTTAGAGTTGAAAATCGAAGAAGAAAATTTGGGATTTTCTAGGGAAGGGGTTGGGGCGCCGCGCCCCAAAATAGTCTCTGAATGTTGGGCTCTGAGGCGCCGCACCAGCCAGAGCGACCCAACTTGGTCTCTGAATTTCAAGTGGTGGCGCGCCGCGCCTCTCTGAGCTCCAGGGACACCAGCTATTCCCATTCCTCCCCCATCTTTTTGTACTAGTTCCTTTGCAATGTACTTATGTTTTCTAGTTGATTCCAACACTCTTAGGTACATCTAAACATCATGAAATTATCCATAAACATGAGATCATGAATCTTGAATCCACACTTCAATTCAAGGATAGTTAAGAGTCAAGTCTAGAAGTTAA
>NW_006238959.1:678754-679001 GCF_000226075.1 Solanum tuberosum
ATGGGGATGCGAGTTCATATTAACTCAAGTCTCCATAAACCATGTAGCCATCATGTTATAAAGCCGTTGCGAAATGGTTTCGGCTAGTAATGTGCTATAAGATGATGAGAAATGATTTCAGCTAGTGATATTGTGCCAATGGGAAATGGTTCCGGCAAGTGTTTGATTATCATGGTTTTATGAACTTGATGGATTTGATACTTGTGATTGATCTACATGATACTTGTGATTGATCTACTTGATACTT
>NW_006238959.1:679081-710561 GCF_000226075.1 Solanum tuberosum
GTACTCGTGGGTTGTTGAACTATGACTATTGGACTGTGATTGTTAGGCCTTGTGAACTGTGTATTTTAGAACTATTACGTTGGTTTGATTTCTATGCAGGTTGTAGTTTGAGGACGTTTGGATGGGATGAAAGGAGTACTCATATTCTATCTAGTTTTGCTTTATTTAGTAGGTTGTTTATTGAGTACCATGTTGGTTGGTACCAATTCCTGCTTATACACTTGTGTAGGTTCCGAGCCCCGATCCGTATGATCTTCTTCTTCTTCTTATCTTATTCCCGAGGCTTGTCAAGGACTTTGAGAAGTAGCTTCTTGTCATCCTGGCGAGCTCTCTCATTCCTTTTACTTTATGTTTTATTCTATTCGAGAAACAAAGATATTGTGACTTGTATTATCTTTCGAATTCTGTATTTTCTATATTAGTGCATTGTACACGTGACAACCAGGTTTGTGGGGTTATATTAGAATGACTATGTTTTCCGTTCTTATATGTTGTTCTTGTTTTACTTTCCGCATTTCTTTTGTTCCATTGGGTTGAGGCTGACTTGGCTTGGTGGGAATAGACGTGTGTCATCACGTCCATTTTTGGGTCATGACATAAATTGATAATCAGAAATTGAGTCATTAGACATAGTTTACTTTGTTTTTTATTTTTCAATTTTTGTATTGGAGCTTGAAGATGAATAAAGTAAGGTTCTTTTTCTAGGTGTAAATTGAATCCTGAATCATAAATGTATCCATACTTTATCACTATGTATAATGAACCTAGATACAATGTTTATACATGATTATATGAAGTATATACATTACTTATACATTTTATATACAATATGTTTGTAATATAATAATGTATAAGTATGTTTATATAGTGTATAATATTATATAAAAAAGGGAAAATGCATAAGTACCCCCAATCTATGTCTGAAATCCCAGAGACACACTTATACTATACTAAGGTCCTATTACCCCCCCACCCCCCGAACTTATTTTTTAAATAATTTTCACCCCTTTTCAGCCTATGTGGCACTATCAATAAAAAAATTGTCAACATGCGCGGGCCCCAGAAGCTTTCGATAAGGGGGTTCAAAATCGGAAGTAATAAACACATGAAGTAGCTGAAGGGGGTTCGACATCTACTATATATACCTAAAAAATTATTTTAAGCATGTAAATATAATATAATTATATGTATTGATCTAGCTATTGTAACGATCAAAATTGATATTTTTAATATTTCAGGGACTAAAAATCATTTTCCTTTCTTTTGTCTTTCTCAAGATCTAGAATTGCTTCTGTCCTAATCAAGATCTTTTTTAGATGATAAATTTAATTTTTAGATATTGATACTATTAGAAAAATTATTTATATTATTAGTGTAATTTAGCTGGTTATAACATATTATCTTTTTATTTTCTAATTACTGATTCCACTTATCATGAAATGTTACAAATTGTAAACATGTTTTAGGTAATAAATAATACAAATTCTTTTAAAATAATTAAATAAAACTCTTTGATGTTTGAATTACCTCTTCTTCTTTTTGGGATACTAATTTTGTATAAAAGAAACAAGTGGCTAATTTAGTTGTTACGATGCCTTGTAGAGTTTTGCTTCTTGCTTTCAAAATATGACAAAATTTTTATTGTTATTTTGTAACCTAATTTCTTATCCCCCATTTAAGGCTTTTATTTCATATAATTCAACACTTTACCGATTAAAATTTATCGATTCAGGGTCCACATGAGAAGAGGTTAATTTCATCTCTCTTTTTTTAAGGATTTTTCATGATATAATATAAATACTTGGAATTTTGCATGTAGGTAGTAGCTATAACTAGAATATATATATATCAAAAAACACTAATGGATTTTATTTTTGTTAGAGATTCTTACACAAATACTTGATCAAATTCACTGATATACCCACATTATATGATAATTGTATACGAAATATAATTATACTATACATATATATAATAGATATAAGTTAAATCCTAATAATTACATATATGTCAAACATTGATAATATGAAAGTACTAAAATTAGCAAGACAGTTTAGCCATATATTTGGTGCTTCTAAAAGTTTGAAAGCCGAAAGAGAAAGGAAAAACATATAGATATATTTGATTTATTTGATATTTTGGTATTATTTTTTTTAAACAACAATTATTTTTCTATTAACTGTTTTTAAGTCAATGTAAACAATTAATGTCAACGTAAACAATTATCTTGGCCATGAAGCTCTTATTTGAACATTTAAATAAATGTTGATACTCAATCTTTCATTAAAGAATCACTAATTCCTTTATTACCGGACAATTAGTGAAAAAAAATACAATTTTTTCAATCATTAACTCATTATTATAAAAAAAGTATTATCTAAAAGTCATTGATTGCCCAAATTAAAATTACACAAATCTATTTTATTTTGTGGAGAATATATTGCATACATCTTTTAGTTCATTAAATACTTTTGAAACATGTGCACTATTAAAAAAAAGTGAAATTATAATGTAATTTATTAAAAAGAGTGTCCCATAAATTTAGATGGACAAAATACTAACTAAACATACATTATTGTATACTTAGAATATATAACACTTGGTTCTTCAAGCTATATATAACCTCATTATTCAAGCACCTATTCCACACTCACTCTCCTACTCCACAAGAAATTATCTCCTTGTGTTTTTGAAAAAAAAATCTAAAGTTTCTATATCGTCTATATTAGAAAGTTTTCCTTTCTTCTATTTTTGGGAAGTTGATTTTCTATTTGTGTAGAATATATCATTCATTTACAAGTATATTATTCTTTTTTCTTACACTTTTATTCAATATTTCTTCAATTGTACCATCCCAATAAATGTATTATAGAAATAGTCGATATTTCAGTTATTATACATCATCTTCCCCATTTCACAAACAATTTGCGGTAAGAGGCAAATTCTCAAAATTTCCAGGAATTTTTTAGTCTAGATTTATATGAGTCTGATAATTTTTGTATGTACGTTTACAAGGTACAAAAGTGCTCAAAACTTTATAGTCACGATTGGACATTTTGCCCTTTTACCCATCAAGGGGAAAAAGCACGCCGACCTGGCCCAAGAAAATACAACTATTTGCCAATTCCTTGCCCTGGTTATAAATTCGCATCTTGCATAAAGGGAGATAATTGTGAATTATGCCATGGAGTTTTCGAGTACTGGTTATACCCTGCGAAATACAAGACCAATCCGTGCCAAGTTGACATGTCGTGTAACAGACCAGTCTGTTTCTTCGCACATACACTAAATGAGCTTCATCCTGAGACGAAATACAATTGGTGCTATGTGTATCAATACCCTTTATTCATCCAATCATATCCAAACATTATCAATTGAAAATGGTCCAAATGGTAATTCGATGATTGTTCCTTGTAACCCTCAACTACAACCACGATCACTATTACAGTACTACTACTTTTGGACAGGGAAATTCTCCGAATCCCCAACAAATTCCTCCCAAAAATACGAAATTCTCCGAATCCCCAACAAATTCCTCCAAAGAATACATCAACTTTTGAGTTGTTTGATCAACCTCCTCCTTCATCTTCTCAAACTTATCCAAGATTTGGCCATAATGCTCAAAATGATAGTTATTTTTCACTTTTTTCAGCAAACCATGCAAAGTTGATTGAGGAGATAAAGAATCTTGAGCTTGGGAGTACTTCTCATGCTAAGATGAATAAAATATATAATTATAAGGGGAAAAGATCGGTGGAGTATGTGTTACGGGATCAAAAATTTCCAAACATCAATTGAGCTTCTGACTTGTTGGTGGATGCATTTGAGGTACAAGCATTTAAATATTTTGTACATGATGAGCGATAGTAATTTATAGTTTATGTATAAACGGATAATTAATTTGAAATCATTTTTACGAGAATGTTAACTATTTCTAATTCTTTTTTTGATAATTTTCATTTCTGTCTTTATATGTATCTAACGTTAATATTGATGTTTCAAGTATTGTATATAAATGTACCATAAAAATAGATCACCCATACGTCCTTCCCTTTATAATTGTATTTTATTATAACCAGATGGTATCCAAACCTATTAGTTTAGTTGATTGGGATTTGCATCATGTAAAAATAAAAAATGAAAGCATTTTTTCTAATTTTCAATTCTCTGGGTTTAAATTAAACGTTAAGGTAAAAAGATCTTATATATCCATATCATCACGCTCCTTGGTGTTGGTCATTCAAAATAAACGATTTAGTTACAAGAATTCAATGTGTCGTAACCTTGGCTAGGACTCAAGGGGGATACTGACTTCGTGGCAAATTTCCTTTTTAGTATTACGCCTAATTTGTTTTTATTAAGATAAAGACATCTAAATGCACATCTGAATAATTAAGATCTATGTCTATAGATCTGCTCACTGAATATAAGTGTGTGTGTATATATATGTAAACACAATAAATATTATGATTAAAAAATTGAGGTTAAAAGTATATTAACAAAATATTAGAAAAATGTAATTACTTGATAAATGTTAAGATTAATTTTGATGAAAACGAAATGGAACTACGTGGACTACTTATATAAATTATAATAATAAAAATGACTGTTAGAAAAAAATGTAGTCTATCTTTTTTTTTTTTTGAACAACACATAATTATGAAGTTGTTTTACAATTTAATCAAATAAAAGAATTATAATAAATTTTATCAATTCTTGATAAACAAGTAGCAAGAACAAAAATTAAAAGTTTAAGGAAAATAATTTGTATAATTAATAAAGTTGGAGAATGGAAGAGACTTGAATTTTTTTGAAGAGAAAAATATGGAGCACAGTTTTTTTTTCTTAAAATAAAAGTATCTTTAAAAGGGTCTGAGTGAGAATAAGACTCTATCACAGATCTAATTTATTCTGACTCATTAAGAGATTTTCAAGTAAAAAAATAAACGCACTTAATGGGCAAATATTTGAATCATTCATATTCAAACCTTCATTAAGTGCAAACAAATGAGGCTTTAGTTAAATCAGGGACGTGTTAAATTTTATTTACATCTTAACTAAAAAAGTTCATATCCAAATTAAAGATATCAAATCGAACAAATTAGAAAAGAAAAAGATTGAATCATATCAAATTTAGTTACATGTGATATTAATATAGCATTTAAAAAATCTATCAAATCAAAACATGTAAAGGTGATACTATATTCACTTTCAAACACCCCTACATGTGAAGAAGGAGAAAATAATACAACTGTTTGTATGATATATAATATCAAATATTATGTAAGTATTAAAAGAATTACAAGCACATATTACTTTCTTTAGATGGTATTAAAAAAGTAACAAAAAAAAAGAGAAACGGTTTTTGTTGGGGTGTGTGTGTGGGGTGAGGGAGGGGGCTCAAAGCGGTTAATTTTGGCTTGTATGATAACAAAAACAATCAACAATGTCATCACGAAGTCTCAAATAAATTTAAATAAAAAATAGGTCATAAATTAATAATTTATATTAGTATATCATTTTAAAAATTGTATATCAAATCTATTGAATCAAAACATCTAAAAATAGTAGTATACCGATTCACAAAAACTTCAGTTTACGGTCGGTCAACAATGATGTTGAGTAGACATTGAACCTCATACTCATACTACAGTTGTTGCAGTCTTGACTTTTGTACATTTAGAGTCTATCTCGAGCACCACCAGAATTCATGGAGTCACTGACCATTGAGTCTACTAGTTGGAGTAATCGGGGTGAGTTGTTTGGCTGATACGCAGCATCAGACTCCATTTTCTTTATTTAGATTATTTCCTTTTACTTCAGACAATTGTATTTTTCTTCTTTCCCATTACTACTTTGGTTTGCTTCACTTGAGTCGAGAGTCTTTCAAAATAATCATTCTAATTCTAAGAGATAGAGGTAAGGTTTGCATATACTTTATCCTCTCCAAGCCCTATTTTAAGAAATTTCACTGGGTATGTTGTTATTTCAGACAATTGTATTGAGACTTGTCCCACTTTTGCATTTGTATTTTAGAAGTTCTTATACTTATGGCATTAGGTTTTGGATGTTCTACTTCCTTGTTCCGCACACTTTTGATTTATGACATTTAATTATTGACTTAATTATTATTCTCACTTTATTTTACGCATAATAATTGGCCAAATGGATCTAAAATTGGTTTATGATTTGCCTACATTGTTAGGAGTACAATTTTTGGATCATGACCATAATTGTATCCGCTTTCTGCATAGTTTTATCTTTGTTAGTTATAAAACAATAATCCAATATTAAATATTAATATTTGGCTTAGATTAATTGGTGATAAATTATTTACTTGCTTCAGGCTTTTATATTGTTCTCTATGAGATTCAACTCTGACTCATAGTTGGTAAATTATATTGCAACGACTCTGTGTATTTTCTCATTTGAGGAGTGGATTTGGACGTCATAAGAACACATGTGTAATGTGTTAACACTCGATACATAAAAACTTTACAGAATATGAAATCATTGCCATTAATAAGGGAATGAGATTCTTTTTAAAAAAGGAAGAGAAAGTGTGCATAAATGGATGAATCTAAAGTTTCCAAATGATAAATCTTACACTTGACACATATCTGGAAAACAATGACAATGAGGTAAAAAGTAGAAAAGACAGATTTGTAAACCAAACTTCACATATATTTTGGGATTAATCTTCTCTCCAAATATTTCATTATATTGTTTATTTTTTATTTATGAAATTAGTTAATTGTATTTTCTATAAGAATGTTTCTTTAGGGGTTTGAGGTTGTGCAAAGCTTGACTACCAAATCTATGTGAATTTTAAGGTTGAACATGATATTTATGAAGTAGAAAACTGATAAACAAATTTACATCTATATATGATATTTTGGTCAAAGAAAACAGTAACTGTTGGTGGATGGAGATCCACTATGAAGCAACAATCAATGCCCTTTATGAATCAATCAAAGAACAAGATATGGATTAATAGACTTTAGATTCAAAAGAAGACCCAATAAATTGGTATAATAACTCAATGTGAGATGAACTTTCTTTTATTGGCATGAAAAAATAGAAAAGGTAATGACCCGAAAGGTCATTTTTGGAAATTTTCATAAAGTTACTATTTTATCCCTCCCGATATCGACCTCGAGTAATTTCTGTTTGAGTTTTGAAAGTTGGTTTCGAACTTTGAGTGAAAGTTGTGAATTGTGAAAGTTATTGGTTTCAAAAGGCTAAAGTTGTTAAAATATGGTTTTTGGTGTCTTTTGGAGTTTCAAATGTCAGAATAGAATTATGTCGATTTCATCAGTCCTGAGATGTCAACATTGGTCTAAGAGAGTGGCCGGTTTCAGATTTTGAGTCTTTCTGAGAATTTGAGGTCCTAAGTGAGAAAATTGTGAAATTTTAACCTTAGAGTCGGGGTTCAGATGCTCGGATCGGAATTTCAAGATTTCTATTGGATTCATGGGATGATTTTAAACCTAGGTGCGTTCTTGATTGAACTTTTCAGAGGTCCCGAGGTTGATTTAGCCTTTTTAGGTGTTATGCTTGTTTTTTGTACCTTTCATGAATTTCAGGTCAAGGAGACCATGAATTTGTGTTTCAATGATTCCATTGAGTTCAGAACGTTGCGTATAGTCAATTTTCATATATGATTTGTGTGTACGGAGTTCTGAACGAATCCCGAGGGTTCATTCAATATTTAGAGAGTTGGCTGATTTTCTGGTGCCTTAATTATTTACCCTCCGCTTTAGCAAAAGACCTTCTGCTTTTGTGACCATCGCTAAAGCGAAGGGTTGATCACAAAACCGAAGTCTTGCTTTTTTCGGGTTCGCTTTAGCGATGTCCTCTTAAGCGACCCGTGTTCGCAAAAGTGAGATCAGAGACCCCCTTTCACCTGCAAATATTTGAGTTTTACCCATTTTCCCCATTCTGAGCTTTGTAAAACCATTGGAGGCGATTTTGAAGAGATCTCTTGTTCTAAATCATTTGGGTAGGCCATTGTAACTCTAAAACTTTATTTTTCATTAATTATTTGTGGATTTTAACATCAAAACTTGATATTTTGATTGGCAAATGCAAAGTTTTCAAGAACTTGAGTTCTAAAGTGAAATGGTGATTATGAACTGATTTGAATTCCTTTTTCACAATGGTTTTCACCAATGAATTCCAAATGTTTCGGTAACAATTTCAAGTAAAGATTTTGGATTCAAACCCCATTTTTGGAATTGGATTTTTGAGTTGATTTGACCTATTTTTCAAAATGTACGAATTGGGAGTTATTATTTTCAGAACCTTATTGTTATTACTTGATTGACCTAGATTGTGAGGCTTTGGATATTATTCAGAAGGGAAAGACTCAAGTCTTTGATTCACTTTGATTGAATTGAGGAAAGTGATTTTCTACACCTTGTAGAATCTTGTAGAATCTTTTATTTCCTTTCATTGTGTGTATTGGGGAGTAATGGGAATGAGTTAATTGGATTAATTATTCCACTTAATTAATCTTAATGAATAAAAAGTGAATGAACAAAAAAGGCAATGTGTTGATCATAATGCTTTGTGAATTGCCTTGTTCTGGACCCAAATTGTTGATTGATGAAAAGCCTTGATGGCATTGGTCTGTACTTGAATTGCTTGAATTGTTATCTCTTCCTTATGGTGTGAAATTGCTTATTTGCATTAATTATTGTGCATAGTAATGAGACATGTGATGAATGTGCCAAAGGCAAATGGTTCCGGTAAGTGATTTGATATAAAGCCGAAGGGTAATGGTTCTACCTAGTTATGTGATATAAAGCCGATGAGAAATGGTTCCGGCTAGTGATATTATACCAAATAGTTCTGGCAAGTTCTTGATTATCATGATTTGATGAACTTGATACTTGAAATTAGTGCAATTGATACTTGTGATTGATCTACTTGATACTTGTGATTGACATACTTGATACTTCTAGGTTGTTGAACTATGACTATTAGACTCTGATTGTTAGGCCTTGAGAACTGTGTATTGTAAAACTGTTAGGTTGGGCTGATTTCTGTGCACGTTGTAGTTTTAGGAAGTTCCTATTTTATCTAGTTTTTCTTTGTATAGTAGGTTTGTTGCTAAGCACCTTGCTGGTTGGTACTCACTCCTTGCTTCTACACTTGTGTAGGTTCCGAGCCTATACTCGTGTGATCTTCTTCTTCTCCTATTCCCGAGGCTTGTGAAGGACTTTAAGAGGTAGCTAATTGTCATTTGGGTGGGCCATCTCGTTCCTTTTACTTTATGTTATGTTCTATTTGAGAAATAAAGAATTGAGACTTGTATTATCTTTCGAATTATGTATTTTCTATACTAGTGATTTGTACACGTGACAATCAAGTTTTGGGGGTTATATTAGAATAACTAAGTTTTTCGTTCTTATATGTTATTCTTGTTCTACTTTCTACATTTATTTTATTTTGTTGGGTTGAGACTAACTTATATTGGTGGAAATCAATGAGTGTCATCACGTTCATTTTTTGGTCATGAAGAGGGATATTGCATATTTTGTTTCTCGGAAGGGTGAACGTATTACTATGGACTTTGTTGTGGGTTTTCTGTAACATCTCGCAAATTGAAATAACTAGGAAGGAGTTAATAATTGGAAATAGTCGTTTTTGGAAAGAATGAAAATCTGGAAATTTTGTTAAGTTAGAATAAGTTGAGTTTTTGTCAACTTCAAACGGCCATAACTCCTAGCTAAGAATGAGTTAGGTGTACTTACATATATGGTAGGAAAGCTCTTGGAATAATCTTTCCAACGCCGCTGAGTTTGCGCGATTCTGAGTTTATATGAGTGAGATATCCCCTTTGGAAGTTTGGTTGTTCGAATAAGGAAAGTCTGAACCGGATTTTGGAAGGGTGTTTTAGTCTTTTCCTTACCAATTTTTTTTAATTCGATTTGAGGAGTTTAATTGGGGTAAAGTCAGATTTTAGTCAGTTTAGAAAAGTTGAATTTCAAGCTAGGTCTTGGAGAAAAGAGAAAAGAGAAAAGAGGAGAAAGGAGAAGAGAAATAAAGAGTCGTGAAGAACGTTTGAGTTTAGCTTGTGGATTTCGTCAAGGGGTGATCCCTACGAGGTATGTGAGATCACATAGCATTGGGTTAGTTCACCCACGAACCAATCATGATTCAATTCAGCAAAGTTATATTGATTTGAAAGTAAAACCTATGAGTTCTTGATGATAATTCGATTGAAATCTTGTGAGTTGTTGTTGTTGAAGTTTCTTGAGTTTGATTCATGATTTTAGTTGTGATTTAAAGTAGAATCTGATGTATTTTGATGGTATAGTTGATTCTAAGTGTTTGGGGAAAGAACCAAGTGAAATTAGAGGGCTTAGAGTTGAAAATCGAAGAAGAAAATTTGGGATTTTCTGGGGAAGAGGCTGGGGAGCCGCGCCTCTCAGCCCGCCCCAAAACAGTCTCTGAATGTTGGGCTCTGAGGCACCGCGCCAGCCAGAGCGACCCAACTTGGTCTCTGAATTTCAAGTGGTGGCTCCCCGCGTCTCTCTGAGCGCCAGGGACGCCAGTTATTCCCATTCATCCTCCATCTTTTCGTACTAGTTCCTTAGAAATATACCTATGTTTCCTAGTTGATTCCAACACTCTTAGGCACATCTAAACATCATGAAATCATCCATAAACTTGAGATCATGAATCTTGAATCCATACTTAAATTCAAGGATAGTTAAGAGTCAAGTCTAGAAGTTAAGAAGAAAGTCAAAGAGAAGTTTTTAAAGTTTTCAAAAGTCTTCCACAAACGTTTTAACTTTGTTTTAAGACTTAAGCTTTGACTTAAGCAAAGAGTAAAGATTGAGTTCATTTCTCCAAAAGTTATAAGGGAACTAAGTATTCCCAAGAGTTTAAAATGTTTTCACATTTGAACAAGAAAGGAAAACACCGATTTCCAAGAGAGCTTTTAAGCTAAGTTTTGAGTAATTATCTCAAACCAAAGAAAGAAGTTTATTTTAAAAACATATGAGCTAAGTATATTTTGGGAGTAGTATTGAGCACCGATATGGGGATGTGAGTTCATATTAACTCAAGTCTCCATAAACCATGTAGCCATCATGTTATAAAGCCGATGCGAAATGGTTTCGGCTAGTAATGTGCTATAAGATGATGATAAATGATTTCAGCTAGTGATATTGTGCCAATGGGAAATGGTTCCGGCAAGTGTTTGATTATCATGGTTTTATGAACTTGATGGATTTGATACTTGTGATTGATCTACATGATACTTGTGATTGATCTACTTGATACTTATGATTAACATACTTAGTACTCGTGGGTTGTTGAACTATGACTATTGGACTGTGATTGTTAGGCCTTGTGAACTGTGTATTTTAGAACTATTACGTTGGTTTGATTTCTATGCAGGTTGTAGTTTGAGGATGTTTGGATGGGATGAAAGGAGTACTTCAATTCAAGGATAGTTAAGAGTCAAGTCTAGAAGTTAAGAAGAAAGTCAAAGAGAAGTTTTTAAAGTTTTCAAAAGTCTTCCACAAACGTTTTAACTTTGTTTTAAGACTTAAGCTTTGACTTAAGCAAAGAGTAAAGATTGACGTCATTTCTCCAAAAGTTATAAGGGAACTAAGTATTCCCAAGAGTTTAAAATGTTTTCACATTTGAACAAGAAAGGAAAACACCGATTTCCAAGAGAGCTTTTAAGCTAAGTTTTGAGTAATTATCTCAAACCAAAGAAAGAAGTTTGTTTAAAAAAAAATATGAGCTAAGTATAATTTA
Organism: Solanum tuberosum; assembly: GCF_000226075.1. Taxonomy (NCBI): domain Eukaryota; kingdom Viridiplantae; phylum Streptophyta; class Magnoliopsida; order Solanales; family Solanaceae; genus Solanum; species Solanum tuberosum. Next base: position 690,860 of record NW_006238959.1, read on the forward strand.
GGGAGTAGTATTGAGCACCGATATGGGGATGCGAGTTCATATTAACTCAAGTCTCCATAAACCATGTAGCCATCATGGGTAGTAAAGGATCATACATTTTAAATGACTCCTTAAGATGCTTTTAGCATAGATTAGTGGATCCACTTAGTAAAGGCATCCTATATGACGGCAAAGTATAGGACAGTTCTAGCCGCGTGGGCAAGACGTTGTATCACCACTTAGGCTCATAGTGGTGGTTGTCGGTTAGAGAATCTCCCATAGAAACTATATTACTTTATGACATGGATAAAGTTGAGTTTGCTGTTGCTTTTTCTTTAACGAACTAGTTTTTTTTCCACTCTTTTACAAGCTTTATATATATTGCATGTGTTTTATTGCTTTATATTGAGTTGAGTTGTTTATGAGTTGAGTAAAGCCAAGGTAAGTGTTCCTTCTAGATTCTTTTCAAGCTTAAGTGTGTTTAGCATTCCAACTCGCATATTCGTACATTAAATGTACTGATGCCAGTTGTCCTGCATCGTCTTATGATGCTGACGCAGGTAACCAAGATCAACATCCAGCGCCTCATTGATCCAGTTGAGCACTCAGAGTCTGTTGGTGAGCCTCCTTGCATTTCAGAGGGCTCATTTTTATCATTTGCTTTCAGTATTTCATTGTTACGATGATCGGGGGTCTTGTCCCGATATCCCTCTTTGTTTTAGAGGCTTCATAGACAGTTAGTAGTTCAATTGTCTTTACATTATCATTTCATATGATTAAAACTTGAGTTGCCATTTTGGCCAAGTTGGATGTTGACTTTTAAACATTCTAAGTTATTTTATTAAACAATTGAGTAAGTGCATTTGATCTTTGTAATAATTCTTTGAGTCTTCCGCTGAGTAAGTAAGTCATGTCAAGGGTTCGCTTGGGGCCAGCAATGGTTCTCAAGTGTCAACCACGTCCGGGGTGTAGGCCCGGGGCGTGACAAACGTGGTATTAGAGCACATAGTTCAAGATTCCTAGGGAGTCTATGAAGCCGTGTCTGTAGAGTCCTGGTTATCGCTGTGAAGCGCGCCATATCTATAATTAGGAGGCTGCGACACTTAGGAAAATTATCTCACTTCTTTCACACTCATTTCGTGTGTTAGAGTTTGATCTCTAAAAAGTTTCCTTCTAATTCGTGCTTGCGCGTGTTTTCAGATAATCATGCTTCCACGAAGATCCTATCAGAGGTCGTCCTGCTAGGCGTAATGTTTAGGTTTAAGTGGTACCCAATGCACCTGAAGTGCAACACCAAGGAGAAGTTACCAATGTTGAGTTCCGTGAGGCTATCCGGATGTTGAGCCAAGTTGTGACCAACCAAGTTGGGAAACAAAGAGGATCTAGACAAGATGTGACTGATACTTCGAGGATTAGTGAGTTCTTGAGGATGAATCCTCCAAGTTTCAGGGGTTCAAGCACTACTGAGGATCCATAGAGTTTTGTTGAGGAACTGAAGAAGATATTTGAGGTTATACATGTTGCCGATACTGAGCGAGTTGAACTAGCTACATATCAACTGAAGGATGTTGAACTAGCTACATATCAGCTAAAGATGCACCACCTGCGAGTTGGGCATGTTTTGAGGAGGATTTGTTGGGGCGTTTCTTCCCCCGAGAACTGAAAGAGGCTAAGGTACGGAAATTTCTTACCCTTAAGCAGGATTCCTTGAGTGTTCATGAGTATGGGTTGAAGTTCACCCAGCTATCCCATTATGCTCTGGAGATGGTTGCGGATATGAGGAGTAGAATGAGTCTGTTTGTTGCTGGGTTGTCCCATCTATCAAGCAAAGAGGGCAGGGTAGCGATGCTAATTGGGGACATGGTTATATCAAGGTTGATGGTCTATGTGCTGCAGGTTGAAGAAGAGAAGCTGAAGGATAGAGAGGAATTCATAAATAAGAAGGCTAAGACAGGGAATGAGTCCGGGTAGCAGAAAAGTAATGTGAACCATTCGTCCTTTCAGCAAAAGCAAAAGGGACCTACTCCATCATCTGCTAGTGCACCTGCAACCAGAAACAAATGTGAGTATAATGGTCAGAATTCGCAAAACGTCAGAGCTAGACCTACATAGTCTCAAGGTAGTATGGCACAAGGAGGTAACTGGGCTCCTGCATGTGCTAGGTGTGGTAGAACCCACCCAGGTAACTGTCGTGATGGCCAGTCAGGTTGTTTCAAGTGTGGACAAGAGGGTCATTTCATGAAAGAGTGTCCCAAGAATTGGCAAGGTAATGGAAATCAAGGCAATATAGCCCAATCTTTATCAGTTGCTCCACCAGACAGGGCTGCACCTAGACGAGCTAATTCTGGTACTGGCGTAGGAGCAAACCGTCTTTATGCGATCACTAGTTGCCAAGAGCAAGAGAACTCTCCAGATGTTGTCACTGTATGATCAAAGCCTTTACTTTTGATGTTTATGCTTTGCTAGACCCAGGATCAAGTTTATCTTTTGTAACCCTCTATGTTGCAAATAAGTTTGATGTTATTCCTGAGAAACTCTAAGAACCCTTTTGTGTTTCTACACCTGTTGGGGAATTTATTCTAGTTCAGCGAGTATATCGCGATTGTGTCATTTCCATCAATCACAAAGACACCATGGCTGATTTAATTGAGTTAGACATATAGATTTTGATGTCATTCTAGGTATGGACTGGCTTCATGCCTATTATGCGTCAATATATTGTAGAACTCGAGTTATCAAGTTTCAAATTCCTAATGAGCCAGTCTTAGAGTAGAAAAGTAGTTCAACAGTGCCTAAGGGTTGTTTTATTTCGTATCTTAAGGCAAGAAAGTTAGTTTCCAAGGGGTATGTTTATCACTTAGTCCAAGTTAATGACTCTAGTGTTCAGATACCTCCTATTCAATCAGTTCCTATAGTAAAAGAGTTTCCAGAAGTCTTTTTAGATGATCTACCCGGAGTCCCTCCTGAGAGAATAGACTTCGGTATAAACATTCTTCCAGATACTCGTCCTACCTCTATTCCTCCATATAGAATGGCACCAGCAGAGTTGAAAGAGTTTAAAGAATAGTTTTCAGATCTCCTTGATAAGGGTTTCATTCGACCAAGTGTCTCACCTTGGGGAGCTCCGGTCTTATTTGTGAGAAAGAAAGATGGTTCCCTTAGGATGTATATAGATTACCACCAATTGAACAAGGTTACCATCAAGAATAAGTATCTTCTTTCGAGAATTGATGATCTTTTCTATTAGCTTCAGGGTGCTTCTTGTTTTTCGAAAATAGACCTCAGATCTGGCTACCATCAGTTGAAAGTAAGGGAATGTGATATTCCAAAGAAAACATTCAGGACCCGTTATGGTCATTATGAGTTTCAGGTCATGTCGTTAGGTTTGACTAAGGCACCTTCATCGTTCATGGACCTTATGAATAGAGTTTTCAAACCTTATTTAGATATGTTCGTTATCGACTTCAGTGATGAAATACTAATCTATTCAAGGAATGAAGAAGATCATGCTAACCATCTCAGAATAGTTCTTTAGACTTTGAAAGATAAGGAGTTATATGCTAAGTTCTCTAAGTGTGAGTTTTGTCTTGAGTCTGTTGCGTTCTTGGGCCATATAGTTTTCGGTGATGGAATTAGAGTTGATACCCAAAAGATAGAGGCAGTGCAGAATTGTCCTAGACCCACATCTCCAACTGATATTAGAAGTTTCTTGGGTTTGGCTGGCTATTATAGAAGGTTCGTAGAGGGGTTCTCATTTATTTCATCCCCTTTGACCAAGTTGACCCAGAAGGCAGTGAAGTTTCAATGGTCTGAAGCTTGTGAGAAAAGCTTTCAGGAATTGAAAAAGAGGTTGACTACTGCCCAGCATTGACCCTACCAGAAGTTACTCAAGGTTTTGTAGTGTATTGTGATGCATCAAGAGTTGGTTTGGGTTGTGTGTTAATGCAGAATGACAAGGTTATAGCTTATGCCTCTAGACAGTTGAAAGTTCATGAGAAGAACTACCTAACCGATGACTTAGAGTTGGTTGTTGTAGTATTTGCTTTGAAGATATGGCGTCATTATTTGTATGGTGTTCATGTTGATGTATTCACTGATCACAAGAACTTTTAGTATGTGTTTACTCAGAAAGAACTTTATATCAGACAAAGGAGGTGGTTAGAAGTACTCAATGATTGTGACATGAGTATTCTTTTTCACCCAGGTAAGGCTAATGTTGTTGCTGATGCTTTAAGCAGGTTAACTATGGGTAGTACCACCCATGTTGAGGAAGAAAAAAGATAGTTAGCAAAAGATGTGCATAGACTTGCACTCTTGGGAGTCAGACTTATGGATTCCATAGAAGGAGGAGTGGTGGTGATGAATGGGGCTGAATCATCATTAGTGTCAAAAGTAAAAGAGAAGCAAGACCAAGATCCCATTTTGCTTGAATTGAAGGCAAGTGTTCATAAGCAAAAATTATTGGCTTTTGAATAAGGGGGAGATGGTGTTTTGAGGTATCAAGGTAGATTGTGTGTACCAATGGTGGATGGACTCCGAGAGAGGATCGTAGAGAAAGCTCATAGCTCCAGATATTCCATTCATCTGGGTTCCACAAAGATGTATCGTGATTTGAGAGAGGTTTATTGGTGGAGTAGTATGAAGAAGGGCATTGCTGAATTTGTTGCTAAGTACCCGAATTGCTAACAAGTTAAAGTAGAGTATCAAAGGCCTGAAGGTTTGACCCAGAATATATAACTTCTGGAATGGAAGTGGGAGATGATTAATATGGACTTCATCATAGGTTTACCAAGGTCTCGCAGGTAGCACAATTCTATTTGGGTGATTGTCGATAGAATGACAAAATCAGCCCACTTTTTGCCAGTAAAGACTACCCATTCAGCAGAAGATTATGCTAAATTGTATCTTCACGAGGTGGTAAAACTTCATAGACTTTCGGTCTCCATTATTTCAAACAAAGGTGCACAATTTACTGCATAGTTTTGGAAATCATTCCAAAAAGGTTTGGGTTCAAAGGTGAACTTAAGTACTGCCTTTCATCCTCAAACAAATGGGAAAGCAGAGCGCACTATTCAGACCTTAGATGATATGTTGAGGGCTTGTGTGATTGATTTCAAAGGAAATTGGGATGATCACCTACCTCTAATCGAATTTGCTTACAATAATAGTTACCACTCAAGCATCCAAATGGCTCCTTATGAAGCTCTTTATGGGAGAAGATGCAAATCTCCTATTGGATGGTTTGAAGTTGGTGAAGTAGGGTTGATAGGACCAGATTTAGTTCATCAAGTTATAGAGAAGGTGAAAGTGATTCAAGGAAGATTGAAAACGGCACAGAGTCGTCAGAAATCATGCAATGATGTTAGGAGAAGGGAATTAGAGTTCGAAGTAAATGATTAGGTGTATTTGAAAGTTTCACCCATGAAGGGTGTTATGATATTTGGTAAGAAGGAGAAACTTAGTCCCCGGTATATTGGCCCTTATAGAATATCGAAAAGGGTAGGTAATGTAGCTTATGAGTTGGAGCTACCACAAGAGTTAGCAGCGGTTCATCCGGTGTTTCACATCTCCATGTTGAAGAAGTGCATGGGCAATCCTTCATTGATCATACCAACTGACAATATTGGGATCAAGGACAACCTATCTTATGAAGAGATTCCAGTTCAGATTCGAGATCGCCAAGTTAGCAAGTTGAGGACTAAGGAAGTGGCATCAGTCAAAGTCCTTTGGAGGAACCAATTTAATGAGAAAGCTACTTGGAAAGCTGAGGAAGATATGAAGAAGAGATATTCACATCTCTGTAAAACTGGAGAAGTTCCAGACCAAGGTACTAATTCTATTCTTAGTACTCTTCCATTTATAAGTTAGCATGTTGAAATTGATTTGCTTGTTGGGTGTTTGAGCTGAATATTAGATGTTACAACATTAGCCTAGTAAGAGTAATCTCATTGGAGGATGAATGTTCCCAAGGGGGATATATTGTAACATCTCGCAAATTGAAATAACTAGGAAGGATTTAATAATTGGAAATACTCATTTTTTGAAATAATGAAAATCTGGAAATTTTGTTAAGTTAGAATAAGTTGAGTTTTGGTCAACTTCAAATGGCCATAACTCCTAGCTCGGGATGAGTTAGGTGTGCCTCGAGATATGGTAGAAAATTTCTTGGAATAATATTTCTAACACCGCCAAGTTTGCGCGATTTCGAGTTCGTATGTGTGAGATATGCCCTTTGGAAGTTGGGTTGTTTGAATAAGAAAAGTCTAAACCTGATTTTGGAAGGGCATTTTAGTCTTTTCCTTACCAATTGTTTTAATTCATTTTTAGGATTTTAATTGGGGTAAATTCAGATTTTAGTTAGTTTAGAAAAGTTGAATTTCACGCTAGGGCTTGGAGAAAAGAGAAAAGAGGAGAAATGAGAAGGGAAATCAAGAGTCGTCAAGAACGTTCGAGTTTAGCTTGTGGATTTCGTCAAGGGGTGATCCCTACGAGGTATGTGAGATCACATAGCGTTGGTTTAGTTCACCCACGCTCCAATCATGATTCAGTTCAGCAAAGTTATATTGATTTGAAAGTAAAACCTCTGAGTTCTTGATGATAATTTGATTGAAATCTTGTGGCTTTTTGTTGTTAAAGTTTCTTGAGTTTGATTCATGATTTTAGTTATGATTTCGAGTAGAATCTGACGTATTTTGATGGTATAGTTGATTCTAAGTGTTTGGGGAAAGAACCAAGTGAAATTAGAGGGTTTAGAGTTGAAAAACGAACAAGAAAACTCAGGATTTTCTGGGGAAGGAGCTGGGGAGTCGCGCCTCTCAGTGCGCCCCAAAATAGTCTCTGAATGTTGGGATCTAAGGCGCCGCGCCAGCCACAGCGCCCCAACTTGGTCTCTGAATTTCAAGAGTTGGCGCCTCGCACCTCTTAGAGCACTAGGGATGCCAGTTCTTCCCATTCCTCCCCCATCTTTTCGTACTAGTTCCTTTGTAATGTACCTATGTTTTCTAGTTGATTCCAACACTCTTAGATACATCTAAACATCATGAAATTATCCATAAATATGAGATCATGAACCTTGAATCCATATTTCAATTCAAGAAAAGTTAAGAGTCAAGTGTAGAAGTTAAGAAGCAAGTCAAAGAGAAGTTTTTAACGTTTTCCACAAATGTTTTAACTTTGTTTTAAGACTTAAGTTTTGAGTTAAGAAAAGAGTAAACAGTTGAGTTCATTTCTCCAAAAGTTATAAGGGAACTAAGTATTCCCAAGAGTTTAAAATGTTTTCACATTTAAATAAGAAAGGGAAACACCGATTTCAAAGAGAGCTTTTCACTGTTATAATGCTTAGATTCTTCCGCTTAGTAAGTAAGCCAGGTCAAGGGTTCGGTTGGGGCCATCAATGGTTCTCAAGTGCCAGCCACATTCGGGGTGTAGGCTCTGGGCATGACATTTGCTTACCACCATGGGTGGTTATGTCTTAATTTGGGTGTTTTTTGACAAGCTGACCAAGTCCGCCCATTTCATCCTGATTCGGATGAAGTATACAGTGAAGAAGTTAGCCTACCTTTATATCTGTTAGAATATGAGACTTCATGGAGTTCCCATTTCCATCATTTCTAATAAGGTTTCATTGTCAACATCTTACCTTTGGAAGGCTTTGCAGCATGGTTTAAGGTACTCAGTTAGATATGACCACAACCTTTCACCCTCAGACAGATGGTCAGTTTAAGCAGATGATTTAGGTGTTGGAGGGCATGCTCCAAGCTTATATGATTGACATTGGTGCTCTATGGGATCAACAATTGCCCTTAGAAAAGTTACCTACAATAACAATTATCACTGCAATATTCAGATGACCCCATTTGAGGCGTTGTATGACAGGTAGTGTAGATCTCTGATCGATTGGTTTGATTCGTTTGAGATGGTTTCTTTAGATACAGACATGCTTAGAGGTTCTATACAGCAGTTCCGTATGATTTAGGGTAGATTGTTGATAGCCAAAAGTCGGCATAAGAGTTATGTAGACCGGATAGTTCAAGGTTTAGTGTTTATGAAGGGTGATCATGTTTGACTCTGAGTGTCACCCATGAAGGGTGTGATGAGTTTCAAAAAGAAGGGCCAGCTTATCCCTAGGTTCATTGGACCTTTTGAGATTTGGAACTGAGTGGGAGAGGTGGCATGAGTTGGCCTTTCCACCTAGCATGTTAATTTCTCATCCTGTATTTCATGTCTCCATGCTTCGAAAGTACATGTCGGGTGAGTCCCGTGTGTTTTCCCTTGATTCAGTTGTATAGGACCCAAACTTGTCTTTTGAGGAGGAGCCTATAGCTATCTTGGATAGGCATGTCTGAAATCTTAGGACCAAAGAGATTGCTTCAGTGAAGGTGTTTTGAAAGCACCATTTAGTTGGTGAGGCGAATAGGGAGACAAATTCCGTTATGCAAGCCAGATAACCTCAGCTTTTCAAGGCTTCAGTTACGTTCTTTTGATTTATGTTCGAGGAAGAATATGGTTTTAGTGGTGGATAATGTAATGTCCCGAAGGTCATTTTTGGAATTTTTTGTAACATTACCATTTACTCCTCCCGATATGGACACCGATTAATTTCTGATTGATTTTTGAAAGTTGGTTTCAAACTCTAAGTGAAAATTGTGAATCATGAAAGTTTTTGGTTTCAAAAGGCTAAAGTTGTTCAAAAGTGGTTTTTGGTGTCTTTTGAAATTTTGAGTGTCGGAATGAAAATTTGTCGATTTCATCAGTCTCATATTGCGAAAACTAGTCTAAGAGAGTAGTCAGTTTCAAATTTGGAGTCTTTTTGAGGATTTGAGGTCCTAAGTGGGAAAATTGTAAAATTTTAGCCTTTGGATTGATTTTGATCAACAATCGGGATTCAGATGCTTGGGTAAGAATTTTGAGAGTTCTTTGGATTTGAGGGATTATTTTAGGCCTAGGACAGTTCTTGGTTGAATTTTCAGAGGTCTTGAGTTTCTTTTAACCTTTTTCGGTGTTATGGTTTTTTCTTATGACTTTCAGGAGTTTAAGGTCAAAGAGATCTCAAATTCATGTTTCGATGGTTCCATTGTGTCCAGAATGTCTAGTAGAGTTAGTTTGCATATATGATTTATGTGTATGGGGTTCCGAACAAATTTTAGAGGGTCTATTCAATGTTTTGAGAGTTGGTTGATTTTCTGGTGCCTAAATTATGTACCCTTCGCTTTAGGTTCCGCTTTTGTGACCCTTGCAAAAGCAAAATGTCGATCGCAAAAGAGAAGGTCGACTTTTTGTGTGGTTCGTTTTAGTGATGTCCGCTTAAGCGAACCGATGTTCACAAAAATGAGACCAGAGACCCTTTTTTACCTGCAAATTTCAGGGTTTTACCCATTTTTCCCCATTTTGTTCTTTGTAAAACCCTTGGAGGCATTTTTGAAGATATTTCTTGTGCTAAATCATTTTGGCATGCCAGTGAAACTGTAAAACTTCATTTTCCATTAATCATTTGTGGATTTTAACATCAAAACTTGAGTTTTTGATTGGCAAATGGTATGTTTTTTCACAAACTTGAGTTCTTAAGTTAAATGGCGATTGAGAACTGATTTTAACTCTTTTTTCGAAATAGTTTTCATCAATGAGTTCCAAATGTCTTGGCTAACATTTTCAAGTAAAGATTTTCCGATTCAAACTCCATTTTATGAATTGGGTTTGTGACTTGATTTAATCCATTTTGTAAAATTTATGAATTGGGAGTTGTTATTTTCGGAACCTTATTGTGATTACTTGATTGAACTAGATTGTGAGGCTTTGTATATTGTTTTGAAGGGGAAGACTCAAACCTTGGATTGACTTTGACTGAATTGAGGCAAGTGATCTTCTACACCTTGTAGAACTTATAGAATCTTGTATTTCCTTTCATTGTATGTTTTGGGGAGTAATGGGAATGAGGTGGTGGGCTCAAGTATTCCAATTGATTAATATTAATGAATAAAATAGGGATTAATAAAAAAAAGTAATGTGTTGATCATAATGCTTTGTGAATTGCTTTGTTGTGGACCCAAATTGTTGACTGATGAAATTAAAGCCTTGTGGCATTGTTTTGGCCTTGAATTGCTTGAAATGTTGTCTCTTCCTTATTGTGTGAAATTGCTTATTTGCATTGATTATTGTGCCCCGTGATGATACATGTGATGATTGTTCCGAAGGAAATGGTTCCGGCAAGTGATATGTTATAAATCCAAAGGGAAATGATTTCGGGTAGTAATATGCTATAAAGTTAATGAGAAATGATTTCAGCTAGTGATATTGTGTGAATGGGAAATGGTTCCGACATGTGTTTGATTATCATGGTTTTATGAACTTGATGGATTTGATACTTGTGATTGATCTACATGATACTTGTGATTGATCTACTTGATACTTGTGATTGACATACTTGGTACTCGTGGGTTGTTGAACTATGACTATTGGACTGTGATTGTTAGGCCTTGTGAATTGTGTATTTTAGAACTATTACGTTGGGTTGATTTCTATGCAGGTTGTAGTTTGAGGACGTTTGGATGGGATGAAAGGAGTAATCATATTCTCTCTAGTTTTGCTTTATTTAGTAGGTTGTTTATTGAGTACCATGTTGGTTGGTACTCATTCCTGCTTATACACTTGTGTAGGTTCTGAGCCCCGATCCGTATGATCTTCTTCTTCTTCTTATCTTATTCCCGAGGCTTGTCAAGGACTTTGAGAAGTAGCTTCTTGTCATCCTGGCGGTCTCTCTCATTCCTTTTACTTTGTGTTTTATTCTATTCGAGAAACAAAGATATTGAGACTTGTATTATCTTTCGAATTATGTATTTTCTATATTAGTGGATTGTACACGTGATAACCAGGTTTGTGGAGTTATATTAGAATGACTATGTGTTCCGTTCTTATATGTTATTCTTGTTTTACTTTCCGCATTTCTTTTGTTCCATTGGGTTGAGGCTGACTTGGCTTGGTGGGAATAGACGAGTGTCATCACATCCATTTTTGGGTCATGACATAAATTGATGATCAGAAATTGAGTCATTAGAGATATTTTACTTTGTTTTTTATTTTTCAATTTTTTGTATTTGGAGCTTGAAGGTGAATAAAGTAAGGTTCTTTTTCTAGGTGTAAATTGAATCCTGAATCATAAATGTATCCATACTTTATCACTATGTATAATGAACCTAGATACAATGTTTATACATGATTATATGAAGTATATACATTACTTATACATTTTATATACAATATGTTTGTAATATAATAAATGTATAAGTATGTTTATATAGTGTATAATATTATATAAAAAAGGGAAAATGCATAAGTACCCCCAACCTATGTCCGAAATCCCAGAGACACACTTATACTATACTAAGGTCCTATTACACCCCTCCCCCCCCAAACCTTATTTTATAAATAATTTTCTACCCCTTTTCGTCTATGTGGCACTATCAATAAAAAAATTGTCAACACGCGCAAGGTCCAAAAGTAGTGGCGAAGCCAGAATTTTTGATAAGGGGGTTCAAAATCGGAAGACATAGACACACGAAGTAGCCGAAGGGGGTTCGACATCTACTATATATACCTAAAAAATTATTTTAACCATGTATAGTATAAGTGTGTCTCTGAGATTTCGAGCATAGGTTGGGGGGTACTTATGCATTTTCCCTATAAAAAATATATATAGACTGAAGGAGAAATAAAATTGGAAGAGATTTGGCTTCATGAAATTCAATATTATAAACATAAGTGGCGAATTTCAGTATAAAAATTATTGGGCTATGCCCATTGTAAAATGTTTTTTTTTGGGATATACATATGCTAAATTACCCTATATTAATATTTTTTTTAAATTGAAAGTGGTCCCAAACCACCATTTTGTTAATAAAATCACATATTACAAAAGTGGGCTAACTAGCCCAAAGAAAATTAAAAGGAAAAAATGAAGGGAAAATTGCACAATAATACAAACATATGATATGTATTTATGATAAACTAATTACAATTCGTAGGTTTAAGTAGGGCTTCATAGAGAATTTCTCTCCTTTCTCTCTCTCGCACGCGCCCCTCTCTCTCTCTCGCGCGCCTCTCTCTCCATCCTAAGCAACTACAGCTCAAAAAACATTCCACATAATATGACAATTGTATTTTGTATTACATAACAGTTATATACATATTATGTATTAATTATATTCTGACATTTTGTATTTTGTCAATTGTATTCGTCGATACAAATTATGTTCATTAATGCAATTGATTATATATTCAATATATGATACAAATCAACTATATCAATTGCATTTGTGAGAAAACTTGATACAATGAATACAATATGCATTAATCTTCTCTATCAAATGTATTATGTATCAATTGTATTCAATCAAATATAGGTGAGAGATTTGTATTTTATATAAATTGTATTCAGACAGCTATGTTTATATTTTCTATCAATTGTAATTGTATTTTGTATCAATTGTATTTGTGATACAACAAATACAAAATGTACTCATCCTCTCTCCTCCCTCTCTCGATCTCACTTGTCTCTCACCTTCCTCTCTCGATCTAGCTTGCTTCTCTCCTCCTTTTTTCAATCTCATTCACATGTCTCCTACTTCTCTCGATCTCTATCTCGCTCGCTTCGCTCCTCATAATATGTAGCTAAATACAATAGTTTTAGATATAATTGTATTCATTTTGATATAAATCATGTGTATCAATTGTATTTTTGATACAACCTAATACAACAACAAAAATAGGTATTCAAACTCTCTCGCCTATCTTGTCTCTCTCTCCCAAATCTCACTTACCTCTCTCCTCCCTCTTCTAGTCTCGCTCGTCTCTCTCCTGTCTCTCCTCCTCAAACATATAGTAATAATTTATAATTAAGAAAACTATAACTATAGATCTCTAATAAGGCCCAAATTATAGTAATTTTTAAAAGATTTCCAAAATGAATTTGGCCGAACAGCGGCCAAATCGGCAAAAAGAAAAATAAAAGCACAAAACAAACAAATATACAAATATTTAGACCAAAAGAAATTAGGAAAGCTCTCAAACCCCTTCCAATCTACTCATATATACTCAGATGTCGGCTTCTTGAAGGCTTCAGAGATGAGGCGCCTTCTTTTTCAAGTTCAAGGCTTCTGCAGTTTGATGAGGTTCATATGAAGCTTTGATCTTTACTTTGATATTGTCATATAACGCTATATCTAACAACTTGTTTCACTTCACATGCGACATCTAATAAGCTAATATATGTCATTAAATTAGTTCCCTTAAAGACATCTTCGATTCAGAGATCATGAAAGATATGTGTACTATGTCTGTAAAGGTATGAGCTCCTCTTATAATTTTTACCTAAGTTCATAAACTAGATCTAATTTTATTGCTAGAATTTTTTTCTTGCGAATTTGGTAATTCTTTTTATTATACTGTTGTAATTTATTCATTCCTTTTATGTTTTCTAAAATTAAGTTTTTGATATATGTCTAAGACCATTTCATATCTCATGAACTAATCACTCTTTCTTATTTTTATAATAATAATATAATAAATCACACAAATCTTTTATCTTCACCAATCTTGACAATTCACTTCGTTTTGCTTTCTGTTTTTTTCCTTAAATCAATTAAAAATTTGTTTCTCTATTCATATGTCATGTTGAGTTTATTAAAGGTATAAAAATTACTTATGCTTAAAAAGAAACTTGTAGGAAATAAAATAAAATAAGAATCACATCTCTTTATATTTCTTCATAAAAAATTGAGTCTTCATAAAAACATTATGTGTTAGAATTTAAATATAATTCTCTGCTCTTTTTTTTTTTCCAGGTATTCGATATTTGAAATTTAGCTTCCAAATTAATATAGATTAAGGTTGAATAAGTCTACTGGTGGGGATAAAGTGTGTCTATGATGCAATTCTTCAACTCATGGCTCGAACTCGAGACCTCTGGTTAATAGTGAAAGGGATTTCAATGATCCCTTCACACCTGATGCTGGTAAGTTTTTATGTCTTAATTCATTTATATTTCATCAATTTGGTATGAATACTTTTTTTCGCTTCTAAATCTTCTCGTCTTCGATTGTTCTTGAGCTATGCATAACAGATACACATAACACATATGTACCAATCATCAATCAAACATAAATACACATATTATCTTTGAAACTTAAACAAAAATGCACAAATACACATTTATATCAATCATTAGCCAAGCTTTATACATGGTTATAAAGGCCTTATAAGCTTGTGCTAATTCTATTTTAACCATAGAAGGAATTGGACCCCACAAACCTACGCCCCCAACCCTTAATTTCGGCCAATCCATTTAAAGTTCCATTATAAACTTATAACCAAAAGTTACTCTCATCAAATGAAATTTCACTATTATTGGATAATTATAACCTTGATTCTTCGATAAATTATGATTTTGATCCTTGTCATATTTCATTGAGAATTTTAACCTTAAATAAAAATAAAATGTATGTCTATTGTCTCTTTATATAAAAAAAAAATATGTTATATTTAAAATATTATAATTGTAATAATCATATTGCCTCAAACAAAGAATAACAACAAAAAATATTAACACAACACAAGGATATTAAATTTTTTTTATTAATAATTTATTGAAGAATAAAAAGTGCACAGTTCAATTAATAAAAAATTATATGTATTGATCTAGCTATTGTAAGGATCAAAATTTGATATTTTTAATATTTCAGGGACTAAAAATCAGTTTCCTTTTTTTTTTGTCTTTCTCAAGATCTAGAATTGCTTCTGTCCTAATCAAGATTTTTTTCAGATGATAAATTTAATTTTTAGATATTGATACTATTAAAAAAATTATTTATATTATTAGTGTAATTTAGCTGGTTATAACATATTATCTTTTTATTTTTTTAACTATTGATTCCACTTATCATGAAATGTTACAAATTGTAAACATGTTTTAGGTAATAAATAATACAAATTCTTTTAAAATAATTAAATAAAACTCTTTGATGTTTGAATTACCTCTTCTTCTTTTTGGGATACTAATTTTGTATAAAAGAAACAAGTGGCTAATTTAGTTGTTACGATGCCTTGTAGAGTTTTGCTTCTTGCTTTCAAAATATGACAAATTTTTTATTGTTATTTTGTAACCTAATTTCTTATCCCCCATTTAAGGCTTTTATTTCATATAATCCAACACTTAACCGATTAAAATTTATCAGTTCAGGGTCCACATGAGAAGAAGTTAATTTCAACTCTTCTTCTTTTAGGATTTTTCATGATATAATATAAATACTTCGAATTTTGCATGTAGGTAGTAGTTATATCTAGAATATATACAAAAACACACTAATGAATTTTATTTTTGTTAGAGATTCTTACACAAATACTTCTAATTTAGCTGGTTATAACATATTATCTTTTTATTTTTTTAACTATTGATTCCACTTATCATGAAATGTTACAAATTGTAAACATGTTTTAGGTAATAAATAATACAAATTCTTTTAAAATAATTAAATAAAACTCTTTGATGTTTGAATTACCTCTTCTTCTTTTTGGGATACTAATTTTGTATAAAAGAAACAAGTGGCTAATTTAGTTGTTACGATGCCTTGTAGAGTTTTGCTTCTTGCTTTCAAAATATGACAAATTTTTTATTGTTATTTTGTAACCTAATTTCTTATCCCCCATTTAAGGCTTTTATTTCATATAATCCAACACTTAACCGATTAAAATTTATCAGTTCAGGGTCCACATGAGAAGAAGTTAATTTCAACTCTTCTTCTTTTAGGATTTTTCATGATATAATATAAATACTTCGAATTTTGCATGTAGGTAGTAGTTATATCTAGAATATATACAAAAACACACTAATGAATTTTATTTTTGTTAGAGATTCTTACACAAATACTTGATCAAATTCACTGATATACCCACATTATATGATAATTGTATACGAAATATAATTATACTATATAGATATATAATCGATATAAGTTAAATCCTAATAATTACATATATGTCAAACATTGATAATATGGAAGTACTAAAATTAGCAAGACAGTTTAGCCATATATTTGGTGCTTCTAAAAGTTTGAAAGCCGAAAAAGAAAGGAAAAACATATAGATATATTTGATTTATTTGATATTTTGGTATTATTTTTCTATTAACTGTTTTATGTCAGTGTAAACAATTAATGTCAACATAAACAATTATCTTGGCCATGAAGCTCTTATTTGAACATTTAAATAAATGTTGATACTAAATCTTTCATTAAAGAATCACTAATTCCTTTATTACCGGACAATTGTGAAAAAAATACAATTTTTTCAATCATTAACTCATTATTATAAAAAAGTATGATCTAAAAGTCATTGATTTCCCAAATTCAAATTACATAAATATATTTAATTTTGTGGAGAATATATTGCATACATCTTTTAGTTCATTAAATACTTTTGAAACATATGCACTATAAAGAAAAAAGTGAAATTACTATGTAATTTATTAAAAAGAGTGTCACATAAATTTAGATGGACAAAATACTAACTAAACATACATTATTGTATACTTAGAATACATAACACTTGGTTCTTCAAGCTATATATAACCTCATTATTCAAGCACCTATTCCACACTCACTCTCCTACTCCACAAGAAATTATCTCCTTGTGTTTTTGAAAAAAAAAATCTAAAGTTTCTATATCGGCTATATTAGAAAGTTTTCATTTCTTCTATTTTTGGGAAGTTGATTTTCTATTTGTGTAGTATATATCATTCATTTACAAGTATATTATTCTTTTTTCTTTGCATTTTTATTCAATATTTCTTCAATTGTACCATCCCAATAAATGGATTATAGAAATAGTCGATATTTCTGTTATTATTCATCATCTTCCCCATTTCACAAACAATTTGCGGTGCAAGAGGCAAATTCTCAAAATTTCCAGAAATTTATTAGTCCAGATTTATATGAGTCTGATAATTTTCGTATGTACGTTTACAAGGTACAAAAGTGCTCAAAACTTTATAGTCACGATTGGACGTCTTGCCCTTTTACCCATCAAGGGGAAAAAGCACGTCGACGTGATCCAAGGAAATACAACTATTTGCCAATTCCTTGCCCTGGTTATAAATTCGCATCTTGCATAAAGGGAGATAATTGTGAATTATGCCATGGAGTTTTCGAGTACTGGTTACACCCTGCAAAGTACAGGACCAATCCGTGCCAAGCTGGCACGTCGTGTAATAGACCAGTTTGTTTCTTCGCACATACACTAAATGAGCTTCGTCTTGAGACGAAATACAATTGGTGTTATGTGTATCAATACCCTTTAAACATCCAATCATACCCGGATATTATAATTGAAAATGGTCCAAATGGTAATTGGATGATTGTTCCTTGTAACCCTCAACTACAACCACCACCACATGATCAATATTACAGTACTACTACTTTTGGACATGGATATTCTCCGAATCCCCAACAAATTCCTCCGAAAAATATGTCAACTTTTGAGTTGTTTGCTCAACCTCCTCCTTCATCTTCTCAAACTCATCCACGATTTGGCCATAATGCTCAAAATGAGAGTGATTTTTCACTTTTTTCAGCAAATCATGCAAAGTTGATTGAGCAGGTGAAGAATCTTGAGCTTGGAAGTACTTCTCATGCTAAGATGAATAAAATATATGATGATAAGGGGAAAAGGTCGGTGGAGTATGAGTTACGGGATCAAAAATTTTCAAACATCAATTGAGTTTCTAACTTGTTGGTGGATGCATATGAGGGTACAAGCTTGTAAATATTTTGTACATGATGAGTGATAGCAATTCATAATTTATGTATAAACGGATAATTAATTTGAAATCATTTTTATGAGGATGTTAATTATTTCTAACTCTTTTTGTCATTTTTCATTTCTGTCTTTATATGTATCTAACGTTAATATTGATGTTTCAAGTATTGTATATAAATGTACCACAAAAATAGATCACCCATATGTCCTTCCCTTTTTAGTTGTATTTTATTATAACCAGATTGTATCCAAACCTATTAGTTTGGTTGATTGGGATTTGCATCATGTAAAACTCAAAAAGGAAAGCATTTTTTTTTCTAATTTTCCATTCTCAGGGTTCAAATTAAACGTTAAGGTAAAAAGATTTTATATATCCATTTCATCACACTCCTTAGGGGTGGTCATTCAAAATAAACGATTTAGTTACAAGAATTCAATGTCTTCGTAAACTTGGCTTGGACTCAGGGGGAATACTGACTTGGTGGCAAATTTCCTTTTTAGTATTAGGCATAATTTGTTTTCATTAAGATTAAGACATCTAAATGCACATATGAATAATTAAGATCTTGTCTATAGATCTGCTGACTGAATATAAGTGTGTGTGTATGTGTTTATTAATCTGTAAGCAAAATAAATATTATGATTCAAAAAATAGAAGTTAATATTACATTAACAAAATATTAGACAAAAAATTAATTCTTTGATAAATGTCAAGATATTTAAATTATAAATAAATATTTTAATTTTGACAAAATGAAATGGAACTACGTAGACTATTGATATAAATTATAATAATAAAAATGATTGTTAGAAATTTTTGGAGAAAAAGGTCTAAAATATAACCGAACTTTAACCAAAATTGTTGTAATGATACCGAACTTGGAAAGGACCTTTTACCCCCCTGCACTATTTAATAGTGTATTTTAAAGGTATATATGTGCCCACGTGGACATCATAAATATTGCATCATTATAAATAGTAGCGTGTCCACGTGGACACATATATACCTTTAAAATACACTATTAAATAGTGAAGGGGGTAAAAGGTCATTTCCAAAGTTCGGTATTGTTACAACAATTTTGGTCAAAGTTCGGATATATTTCAAACCCTTTTCCCAAAAAATGTAGTCATCTTTTTTTTTATTTCAACAAAACATATTTATGAAGTTGTTTTGCACTTTAATCAAATAAAAGAATTATAATAAATTTGATCAATTCTTGATAAACAAGTAGCAAGAACAAAAATTAAAAGTTTAAGGAAAATAATTTGTATAATTAATAAAGTTGGAGAATGAAAGAGACTTGAACTTTTTTTGAGAGGAAAAATATGGAGCACAATTTTTTTCTGAAAATAAAAGTGTCTTTAAAAGGGCCTGAATGAGAATAAGACTCTATCACAAATCTAATTTATTCAGACTCATTAAAAGATTTTCAAGTAAAAAAACAAACGCACTTAATGGGCTAATGTCTGAATTATTGAGATTCAAACCTCCATTAAGTGCAAACAAATGAGGCTTTAGTTAAATCAGGGTCTTGTTAAATTTTATTTACATCTTAACTAAAGAAGTTCATATCCAAATTGAAGATATCAAAACGAACAAATTGAAAAGAAAAAGATTGAATCATATCAAATTTAATTACATATGATATTAATATAGCATTTAAAAAATCTATCAAATCAAAACATGTTAAAATCATACTATATTGACCTACGAACACCCCTACGTGTGAGAAGGAGAAAATAATACAGTTGTTTGTATGATATATAATACCAAATATTATGTAAGCATTAAAAGAATTAGAAGCACATATTGTTTCCTTTAGATGGTATTAAAAAATAACAAAAAAAAAGAAAGAGAAACGGATTTTGTTGGGGTGTGTGGGTGGGGGGGGGGGGGTCTAAGGGCTTAATTTTGCTTGTT
>NW_006238959.1:711189-716234 GCF_000226075.1 Solanum tuberosum
GAGGGGGCTCAAAGCGGTTAATTTGGCTTGTATGATAACAAAAACAATCAACAATGTCATCACGAAGTCTCAAATAAATTAAAATAAAAATTGGGTCATAAATTGATTATTTATATTAGTATAACATTTTAAAAATTGTATATCAAATCTATTGAATCAAAACATCTAAAAATAGTAATATACCGATTGACAAAAACCCCTACGTGTGAGAAGCCAAAAATAAAACAACTGTTTGTGTAATATATAATACAAAAAATATGATGCAAGTGTTAAAAAGAGTTAGAAGCAAGCATTTGTCCTTTAAGTGGTATTAGGAATTAAAAAAGAAAAAAGAAAGAGGGAGAGAAATAATTTATATTAGGCTGCGTATGAAGGGAGGGGTCTCAAATCGGTTAATCTTGACTTATATGATGATAATAAAAAAATAAAAAATGTCATCACAGAGCCTTAGATAAATTAAAACTAAACTAAGTGATGCATCAATCACTTTTGCTTGTATAAGATCCACCATTGTTGTCTAAACAATTCATCCACCAACAAGCAGTCACAAACTCAATAAAATTTTTTAAATCAAAATAGGCCAAAAGGCTATATATAAATGAAAATAGTCTTGGACCATAAAGGCCACCACAATCAAAACAAAAAAGAAACAAAATAAAGGTCCAAAAATTATTTTCCCAAAAACCGACGAATATAACCAAAAACAACAAAATATATCAGATGATAACACTCCTTGATACACCTAAATTACACATCTTTTAAGAAGTATAATATAGTCATTGTCAAATATTGAACTCAACTAGGTTAGTGGGTCGAATTCCACACAAAATAAGGTGAGAACTAAGCCTTATATTGTTATCTTTCTATTAGTCGACTATTTCCAATATTTCCATACAAAGGAGGTTTGTGAAAATTATTTATCTTTTGATATCAATTGTAATCAAGTAATAATAATAATAATTCCAAAAAAAATAGAGTTAATTAATAGAAGAAGCTAGTGTTGTGATCATAATAATTTCATGACAAACTCGAGTAACTAATGGCAGTAGACTCTTCTAATGCTAAGTGTGGAAGCTATCAATTAGAATGTTACATCTGAAAAAATTTCAAACTAATAAGAAGAACATCACTCTCATTCTCTCAAGCTAAGAGTGATAACAAAAAAAACGTCAATAATTTTCCTAAGTTGGTCAATCTTATTAGGACACTAGATACAGGACCCCGTGCCAGCACGGGCCCCAATATATATTAGTATTTTTTGTCTCAATTTATGTGATATCATGAAATTTTAGTATACAACTAATGAAACATACACACACGTAAAAGTGAGGTTAGGCTATTTGAGGGAAACACATTTGTTTTTGTGCTTAGATGATAGCCTTTCGTGTTCCAAACTTTGAATGAAAAGAGGAGATCAGCAGCAACATTTTCCTGTGGATTTAACCTAAAGTGTTATTCAAAAGTAGCATAGGAAAGGAAAACGGTAGAGATAATAATAATTCAGTGAAGCTAATCTCATTTAGAAAGTAATAATGAAGACAATATGTGAAACAGGAAAAACACCAATTGAAAAGGAAAACTATTTTTTCTCACCAAGTAGAGTATCAAATTCATCGCCATTTGTTGTTGCAGTTTCCCTTAACACCGATTTGTCAGCTGTAAAACTTCTATTTGTACTTCAAAAAAGCACTACTTTTCTTTCTGCAACAAGTAAGACTACTTTGTCTTATCATATGAATGAATCAAAAAAATTAGACTCCTAAACTGCAAATAAAGACCCAAGCTGCAAATAAAGGAACCAAAGTCCTTACCAGACTATCTCTTCCAAAGAAGCAGGCTGAAGATAATACTTATTATTCACCTTGTCAGTATTGGATGTACACCTGAAATGAAACATTAACACCATCAATTCAATATGTTTTTTGTCCAAATGTTACCAACTTTTATACCTTTCCATTACTTTTCTGAAGCATCGAGCTCTAAGTGAATAAAATATCTAAAAATGGCAATCTATGACAGTGAAAAATAGCAAGGAAAATCGTATCAAATCAAAGTTCTATTCAACCCAAAATTTCAGTCTTTTTCCTTCCATTTATATAGACGGAGAAATATCACCATAAAATGACCAACAACAAATAAGAAAATATAAGAAGAAATCTTTTCAAGAAAGCATAATTCTTCATGTAGTATGTTGAAAGCCTTATTTTTCCCATCAATATAGTGCAATAGCACTTGCAACAATTATGAAGCATCACGATAATTTGCCACAAAATAAGATAGACAATATTAAACACAAGAAAACTAAATTCTAAGTTTTAGCAATAAAAAACAGAATACATGCAAGCACAAAGATAACATTTGGTTTGAGATTTCAAAAATATTAAAACATCATCAAATCTGTTACAAAATAAGACATGGACACATGATTAATCAATAAGAATTGTATTACACTAAGTAGCTGACAATTTTTGATAATTCTTTCATCCATAGCTACATTAGAGGGAATATAATGCTGCAAAAAACTTTCAAACATATTACTACTACTACTATGATAAGAAGAAAGGAAAAGCAAGAGAGAAGTTGTATGTTCGAAAATGTAACAATAACTACAACAAAATAAGATGATAATCAAAGTATAAGAGAATCAAATAACAAGAAACTACGTAGTAGTATTATGACTATTGGTACCTGATTAATCTTTTATCCTAATCTGAATCTTCCATTAGCTGCTATCTAAGTCCATATAGTTGGTTAGCCGAAAAGTATGTCATGTGCTATTTAACCTCTGAAAAGCCAAATAGAATATCAACTATCGAATCAGAAAGTATGAAATGGAAGGAAAAGGAAGGACAACAAATACATTACCTTAGCTGAGCAGTGATTACAACTCAAGAGTTTTCAACAGTGGTTTTAACTGGATGTCAAAATTTGACAGTACAACTAACTTTACTCCTGAATGGTGTGGAGCACCTTCTCGGCATGTGGATGATAGAGATACCAAGCCTATTGAAGCATGACAAACGAAAAGTGAAATTATTGAGTGCCTTCTTATTACTGTAGATGTTGTGTCGTCAACATTGAGTGACTTACATAATAAGCCTGCATCATAAGTCAACATTCTGTATCTATTCTGTGCAGTAGTTGCATAAATGTTGGCACATCTTAGTCAGTTATCGAGATACGTGGAATATGTTCATAACAAAGCTTTTTGAATGATCTCATTGTATACTACATTACAAGTTGAGTGATCATCATCATTATCTGCAGTAGGAGGTCGAATCAATATTTTTATACAGTTTGAACTTTTCGCTCTTGATAAAGCAACATATAATTGACCATGGGAAAAAACTGGTTCACGTAAATAGATACCAACATAATCTAATGTTTGTCCTTGTGCTTTATTTATAGTCATTGCAAAGCATAGACGTATAGGAAACTGTGTTCTTTTAAAAGGAATATGTATTTTTTCATCCTCTGATGATAGTAATGGTATTCTTGGAATAAATACGTGCTTATCTTTGAAGTCACCACTTGCAATTTTACAACTTATAACATGTGTTTTGAAATCACAGCACACCAATCGTGTACCGTTACATAAGCCTTCAGAAGGATTTAAATTTCGCAATAATATAACAGGGCAGTTTTGCTTTAACATTAATCTGTACGTAGGTAAGCCAAGAAGATTTAGAGTGTGTAAGAAGTCCTCAAATTGAGGTTGATCGTTTGGTTCAATAGTCTCATCAGCAGCTATGAATATTTTGGCAACTGTTGAAAATTGAGTTATGAGTCTATCGTTTAGTTCATCAACAAAGTCGTTCTTTGTAGTCAAGATAACACGAGATGTCATAAAAGAAGAGTCATTGAAAGATGTATGTAAATTCGGATATATCACTTTGAACAAAAGATCTAATGACTCTTTTTCAGTAGTGAAAGGAATGATGAAATGCTTTGGGATTTCTATTTTATTGTTCATATTTGTTTTTTCTTTTCCATTCCCAATTCTCATCAGATATTCACAAAAAACAGGATCAGTCCTTGCACGCATATTTTCTGATAGTCTCAATTTTTCAAGTTGATTCCAAATTCTGGAGTTTAAAATACTTTCAGAAATAAAGTCTTCCTTTTTTCCACTTCGGACAACAGGAAGCGTTTGCCTAAAATCACCTCCAAACACTACGACTTTTCCACCAAAGAGTATATTTGTTTCAGTTAGGTCTTTCATAAGCAAATCAAAAGCTTCAATCATATTTTTTTTGACATTGATACCTCATCCCATACAATTAATTTTGCATCACGAATTAAAGATGCGAGAGAGCTTTGCTTAACTGATGTTACAGGAGAACTGCTCGTCAATATTAATTGGAATTTTGAAACGTGAATGGGCTGTTCGTCCTCCAGGAAGTATAGATGCCGCAACACCAGAAGTTGATGTCGCCAAAGCTATGAAACCTTTAGATCTTACAATGGCCAATAAAGCACGGTACAAAAATGTTTTACCACTTCCTCCGGACCATCAATGAAAAAAGCACCTGATTCGTTAGTAAGTACTCTTTGAAGGATAGTATCATATGCTATTTTTTGTTCGGTATTCAGTTTTTTATATAATAGCAAATCTTCTTTAGTAACAACTATATTCCTTTCAAAATTAACATCTTTTGCTTCTGACTCTACTGTTGAACTCACAACATTTTCAGAAATCAATCTATACTCATTTACATCATGTCCCATGGTATGTAATACATCATTAATATGGTTCAAAACTGAATGTCTTGTTTTTTTGGATCCATGTTTGGTAATTTATTGAAGTCTTCAGACATTGACTCTTCAAATTGTTCCCATAGTTCTTTTGGATTATCAGGATTTCAATATACTAATATTGTAGCAAATAAATGCCGCAAGCTATAAGGCATTTGATAACATACAGCCTCTGTCATACATTCAACCAAGTTGTTATTATGATGTAACAATCCTCTTTTTTCTGCAGATTCTCTAAATGTGTCGTAGTATTTTCCATCTATTTTTCGAAGATCTTGGTATGACTCAGG